>NC_061858.1:26299937-26304937 GCF_019202785.1 Penaeus chinensis
CTCTCTTCTTGACTGACTTTAGGAGCGCAAAATCGACAAGGTGCTCGCGAGACGACGGACGCAGGGGGGGGGGGGGGGGGGGGGGGGAGTTGCGTACATGAAAACGTCTTTAAGGAGATACGCTGTTTTTTCGTCGTTCTTCCGAAGAATTGGTTTGTCAAGGTGAGATATTTGTTTGTAAACGCGTCTCTCTTTCTCTGTCTCTGTCTCTCTCTCTCTCTCTCTCTCTCTCTCTCTCTCTCTCTATCCATCTATCTATCTATCTTTCTCACTGGTTCTGTTTCTTCCCTCTCCCTCTCCCTCTCCCTGCCCCCCGTCCTCCTTCTACCCTTCACTTTCTGTCTCCCTCTCTGTTCCTTTCTTCTTTCCTTCTTCCCTCGCTCTCTCCCCTCCCTTCTATTCGCCCTTCTCTTATCCTTTCCCTTTTTTCTCTGTTTCCTTTTTATTCTCCCTCTTTTCCTTTCCATTCGTCCTTTAATTGTGCCCCAGTTCCTTCTCTCTCCTTTCTTCCTTCCCATTCGCCCTTCAGTTCGCCCATCCCTTTCTTCTCTTTCCCCTTTCTCCCCCTATTCGTACTCTCTTCCATTTTCCTTCTTTCTATCAGCTCTTCGTTTCTTTCCTCTTCCCCTTTTCTTCCCTTCCCCATTCGTCCTTCAATTCACCCCCTCCTTCTTCTCTCTTCCCCTCTTCTCCTCCCCAATCACCCTTCAGCTCATCTCTCCTCTTTTTTATCTCTCCCTCCTCTATTCTTCTCCCCATTCGCCCTTCAGTCTACCCCTCTCTTTCTTCTCTTCTCTCTTTTTCTCCCCTCCCCCCATCCGTCGCACTTTGTCTTGAAGAGTTAATTAGAGCATCCGACACCTAGTTCCTTGTCTGCCTTTCATCCGCACCGACAGGCATTTTTGTTCGATTATGCTTTGTCATCGTGTCCTCCGACCGGCCTCGTGTGTCATCCGCCGGTGTCTTCCAGGTTTTAATGTATATGATTAAGAAAGAAAGAAAGAAAGAGAGAGAGAGAGATAGAGAGATAGATAGATAGATAGATAGATAGATAGATAGAGAGAGAGAGAGAGAGAGAGAGAGAGAGAGAGAGAGAGAGAGAGAGATAGAGAGAGAAAGAGAGAGAGAGAGAGAGAGAGAGAGAGAGAGAAAGAGAGAGAGAGAAAGAGAGAAAGAAAGAAGGAAAGAAAGAAAAACAAATGTGTGTATGTGTGGGTGTATGTGTGTGTGTATGTGTGTGTGTATGTGTGTGTGTGTTTAATGGTGGTGTGTATGTAGTGCATGCTATGGGTAGTAGGGTTGTTATAGGAATACAGCAAAGGTGAGATTTGATGATATTATTTCTTTATTGTTAATATTGCAATTGTTCTTGTTAAGCATCATCATTATTATTACTATCTTTATTATTATTATGATCATTATCATTATAACTATCTTTGTTATCATCATGATCATTATCATCATCATTTCCGTCCTTATTATGTCCTTCTAATCTAATAGCAGCACGACAATAGAGCAATGAGAATGGATGTGTCCGCGGAGGAAGGTGATTAAGCATGTCTCGACGAGGAATCTTCAGATATAAAGTCTCACCGGCGGCATTTTAGGAGATTATCTTTCCTTCTTTATTCCCTTTGTTTCTCGTCTTCTTCCTTTTCCTTTCCTGCTTCTTTCCCTAAAGCTTTTCTCCTCCTCTTCTCATTTTCTTCTTCTCCTTCTCCTTTCCTTCTTTCCCTCCCTTCCTCTCCCTCTTTCTCTTCAACTCCTTCTCCCCCTTTTCCTCATTATCGATGCCAATGATAATGATAATTATCATAATAACGACAATAATTCAACACCAAATAAATGTCACTACACCTCTCTGTGTGAACATTATACTGAAACGGCCCACTCTCTCTCTCTCTCTCTCTTCCTCTCTCTCTCTCTCTCTCTCTCTCTCTCTCTCTCTCTCTCTCTCTCTCTCTCTCTCTCTCTCTCTCTCTCCCTTCCTCCCTCCCCCCCCCCCCCTCTCTCTCTCTCTCTCTCTCTCTCTCTCTCTCTCTCTCTCTCTCTCTCTCTCTCTCTCTCTCTCTCTCTCTCTCTCTCTCTCACCCCAATTAGCATGTATCACCAATCGGGAGGATACATGGCACGTCATTATGTGCTTCCTTATGCATATCGACCTTAAAGTATAAAAGGTCGTGAAACCTCACCATGTTGTCAGATTGATATGACTCTTTCAGCTGTCAGGAAGGTGTATTCGAAATCATTGATATGCGAGGATTTTCTTCTCCTCTTCTCTCTTTAATCCTTAATTCTCCTCTCTCCTTAGTCCTCTTCCTCTTCAACTTCTCCTCCCTGCTCCTCTTATACTTTTCCTCTTCTTCTCCTTCATCAATCTCCTCCTCCAGCTCCCTCTCCTCCACCTCCTCCACTTTTTCCCTTCGTCTCCTTCTGCGTCTCCTTCTCAATCTTTTCCTTCTCCTTCTCCTGATGATGAAAAAAAAAGATAAAAGTAATGACACACATAAATACACAAAAACATGCACACACACACACGCACACACGCACACACACACACACACACACACGCACACACACACACACACACTCATATGCATATATATATATATATATGTATGTATGTATATATATATATATAGATAAATAGATATAGATATATGTATATGTATATATGTATATATATGTATATAAATATACATATACACACACACACACACACACACACACACACACACACACACACACACACACACATACACACACACACACACACATATATATATATATATATATATATATATATATATATATATATATATTAGCTGAAACTGCACAAAGAACGCAACAGCAACTACAAACAGTATATTTTTTTTCAAGAATCTTCTAGAACTATATCCTTGTACACAAACTCCATTCTCTTTGTTTTTCATCTCATCTACAGAAGTTTCAGCTCGACCCTGTGTTTTGGTCCAGAGTTTTATCTAATAAGGAGGCAGGTCTTTCCTCCACGTCCTCTGCCACACCTCTACGTGATGCCCTCTTGTGTTGCTCTTCGAAGCCTCGCAGATAACGTAATGCCACGGGAAATTATGTCTTAGCTTTACACAGTATTTCTATTTAAGGTTTTACTTAATGAGAGTGCAGGTTTAGCTCCACCCACTCTCTCTTCCCCACATGTTACCATCCCCGTGTTATTCCCCATGGTAAAAGCCTGTGCCCCAGGGTTTAGCTCCTAGGGTCACAGGGGGACTGATTGCATAATGAACTAACGCATACATACAGACGACACACACACACATACACACACACACACACACACACACACACACACACACACACACACACACACACACACACACTCACACACACACACATACATATATACATATTACACATGGATACACATACATCACACACACACACAACCTACTCGTACAAAGCGAACTGATTTCCGTGTGTTCTCTCGCCGCCCCAACATGACCGTTGCATGTTCTCTCCGGAAGAACATCTGCGCTAAATAGAGAACCAGACAATCCGGGTTCCTCTTGGGAGTTCCCGGATGTGACCTCCTGCCAAAGGAAGGGCCAGATGACAATGGAGGAGGGGGAGGAGAAGAAGATGGAGGAGGAGGTGGTGGAGGTGGAGGTGGAGGGGGTGGAGGAGGTGGCGAATAGGAGAAGGTGGAGGTGGAGGTGGAGGTGGTGGAGGAGGTGGAGGAAGAGGAGGAGGAGGTGGAGGAGGGGGAGGAGGAAGAAGAAGAGGAAGAGGAGGAGGAGGAGGAGGAGTAGGAGGAGGAGGAGGAGGAGAAGGAGGAGGGTGGTGATGACGGTGGAGGGGGGGAGGTGGAGAGCAGGAGGAGGATTAGGAGGAGGAAGAGGATGGAGAGAGGTGAGGTGGAGGAGGAGGAGGAGGTAGTGGAAGAGGTGGAGGAATAGAAAGAAAAAAGGGAAGAGGAGGAAGAATAGAAAGAAAAAAGGAAGTTTGGGAAACAAGAGGAAGAGGAGGAGAAGGAAGAGAAATTGAATGAGGAGACAAAGTAGAAGGAAAAGGATGAATGAGGGGAGGAGAGAGGGGAGGAGGAGGAGGATAGAGAGAGGTAGCAGGCATGGAAGAGGAGGAATGGAAGGAGCAGGAAAATGAGGGTGAGAAAGAAGGAGGAAGTAGGAGGAAGTAGGAAAGACGGAAGGGAAGGAAAAGGAAGAAGAAGAGAAGGAAGAAAAAGAGAAAAAAAGATAGAAGAGGGAAAAGATGAAGATGAAGAGGAAGATGAGGAGGAGGACCAAGAAGAAAAAGAGGAAGAAGAGGAAAAGGAAGAAGAAGAGGAAAAAGAGGAAGAAGATAAAAAGGAAGAAGAGGAGGACTGACTGATTGATTATTTAAAATGATCTGCCGCGTCAACAGCTAAACTCATTAGCGGCGAATACCTTGTCAAATGTTAAAGTATTGAAAACGTTTAAAAATCTCTAATGAAATCATAATAAATAAATAACAATAAATATCATATTAAAGATCAAAGCATAAATATCATACAATAATCATATGAGTATCTGATCATTGCATAAATATCATGCAATAATCAAATTCTATAAAAAATATCAACCTTCCTTAGAAAACTAAACAATCCTATGTCACAGTCCTTCCCCAATATATTTGTTCAGTGTATATGGGGGGGGGGGAGACAAGTACATACGTCTTTGGTCTGAGAATACTGCACATCTTTCCCTACGCTAATGGCTCTTGGCATCTCTCACAACGCGCCTGCTTTTAGCCATCATCGGCCCGTGAGTCAATCTTTGTGTGTTTCGATTCTCAGCCTTGTAGGAAGAGGAAGAGGAAGAGGGTGAGGGGGAGGGGGAGGAGGAGGAGGAGGGAGAGGGGGAGGGAGAGGAGGAGGAGGAGGAGGAGGAGGAGGAGGAGAAGGAGGAAGAGGAGGAGTGGGGGGAGGAGAAGGAGAAGGAAGAGTAGTAGGAGGAGGAGGAGGAAGAGGAGGAGGAAGG
>NC_061858.1:26309937-26312437 GCF_019202785.1 Penaeus chinensis
CGCTCTGACATTTTAGTGGGAGTGAGAGGGCGGCGACGGGGGATGAGTGTGTGATGTGCTAGGAGCGAGTGGATAGAGAGTGGATGGTGAGTGGATAGTGAGGAGCTAGGTGGTGGTTCGTGGATAGTGAGGAGCTAGATGGTGGTTCGTGGACAGTGTGGAGCTAGGTGGTGGTTCGTGGACAGTGTGGATCGAGGTGGTGGTTCGTGGACAGTGTGGAGCGAGGTGGTGGTTCGTAGACAGTGTGGAGCGAGGTGGTGGTTCGTGGACAGTGTCGATCGAGGTGGTGGTTCGTAGACAGTGTGGATCGAGGTGGTGGTTCGTAGACAGTGTGGATCGAGGTGGTGGTTCGTGGACAGTGTGGGGCGAGGTGGTGGTTCGTAGACAGTGTGGAGCGAGGTGGTGGTTCGTAGACAGTGTGGATCGAGGTGGTGGTTCGTAGACAGTGTAGAGCGAGGTGGTGGTTCGTGGACAGTGTGGAGCGAGGTGGTGGTTCGTAGACAGTGTGGAGCGAGGTGGTGGTTCGTAGACAGTGTGGATCGAGGTGGTGGTTCGTAGACAGTGTGGAGCGAGGTGGTGGTTCGTAGACAGTGTGGAGCGAGGTGGTGGTTCGTAGACAGTGTGGATCGAGGTGGTGGTTCGTAGACAGTGTGGATCGAGGTGGTGGTTCGTAGACAGTGTGGATCGAGGTGGTGGTTCGTAGACAGTGTGGAGCGAGGTGGTGGTTCGTGGACAGTGTGGAGCGAGGTGGTGGTTCGTAGACAGTGTGGAGCGAGGTGGTGGTTCGTAGACAGTGTGGATCGAGGTGGTGGTTCGTAGACAGTGTGGAGCGAGGTGGTGGTTCGTGGACAGTATGGAGCGAGGTGGTGGTTCGTAGACAGTGTGGAGCGAGGTGGTGGTTCGTGGATAGTGAGTGGATAGGAGCATGATGATGGAATAATAACAATTTGGAGTGGAAAAGCGACGAAATAAGTGAGGATTGGATGAGAAGTGACATATGAACGAGTGAGATGTGTGTGAGAAGATAATGAAAATGGATGAGAAAATACTGAAAAGTGGATGAGATCATGAAAAATGTCTGAAAAATAGTGAAAATGCATGAGCAGATAGTGAAAACGGATGACAAGAAGAATGGTGTGTAAGTTACACGAATCTCAACCAACACAAATAAATAACAAGAGGACAACGGCGAAACGAGATGCTGAAAATAATAATCACGATAGTGAGTGAACACACTCGTCCCTGTAAAATTCCAAATCACATTTACTCTTCTGGAACAGCCGGGGAATAAAAAAAAGTCTGGATTCTATTACAGACAGAGCTCTAAATCTGGCATAGTTACACAGCGGATTTTTTTTTTTTTTTTTTTTTTTTTTAACCCATATCGTTTGGATATTACGAACGGTGAACGGTATGATCGATTAGCGACACCGAGACTTGTCAGGGAATGTTATTATCACCGCGCCAATGGGTCTGCAAATTTGTTATAAAATAGGTTTGTGTGGATTACAAATAATCTACTGTCTTTGGACTGTATGTTGTACAAATGTAGGGATGTGCACAGAACCAGCAACAAAAATCATGTACAAATATGTTTCGAAACTTGTCTCGCGAACCAGTTAGAGCTTTTTAAGGATGGGTGTTTCGAGGCTTCGAAATAATGGCTTTATTATGTTTTTGTTTACGAATATATTTTCACTCTCTTCCCATCGTATCTCTCTCTCCCCCTCTCTCTTTTCTCTCTCTTATACATTTACATTTTTCGTCTGTAATTCGCACACCCACACTAGTTCAAATTAAAGTCGATGCCTGCGAGTAGGCCTCGTCAACGGGTTCTTTTATACGAACATTATGTTCTGTTGTTTAGAAAGATATGCATATGTATATGTACATAATTATAAACACCCACTTACATATATACTGTAAACACACACACACACATATATAATGTACATGTGTATGTATACATGAGTATGTGTATGTGTGAGTGTGCGTGTGCGTGTGCGTGTGTGTGTGTGTATGTGTGTGTGTGTGTGTGTGTGTGTGTGTGTGTAAGAGAGAGAGAGAGAGAGAGAGAGAGAGAGAGAGAGAGAGAGAGAGAGAGAGAGAGAGAGAGAGAGAGAGAGAGAGAGAGAGATAGAGAGTTTCTGTATGTGTGAGTATATATGAATGTATATGTATATATACATGTATACATGTATGCATTGCTCTCTCTATGTGTTTGTTCATCTGTCTGTCTATCTAGCTATTTATCTGTTTACCCCCCCCCCCCCTCTCTCTCTCCCCATCTGTCTCTCTAATTATTCACCTATCCATCTTTCTGTATGTATACTGTATGCATAAGAAGTGGGATAATGCAATAACGCAACAGAAAGGAACCTCTACCAACTACCCACGAGGAATAGCTGTAAAACCTCACTATGATGCTCCAGCCCGAGCAGGTAATTTCCATATAGGTAATGGTAGATCGTGCGGTTTACTCGTACCAGGGGAGAGTGGG
>NC_061858.1:26336368-26346368 GCF_019202785.1 Penaeus chinensis
TATATATATATATATATGTATATATATGCATATATATATATAAAGGCAAACCTCGATCATTATAGCTTTCTCTTCTTTTTCTAATGATTACCATTATCATCATTACTGTTGCTGCTGTCACCATTGGCATTACTATCTTCCTCTCTCCTTTTTCTTTCCTCCTTCTCTTTCTCCTCCCTTATCTTCTTCCTCCTTTTTTTCTCCTCCCTTATCTTCTTCCTCCTTCTCCTTCTCCTCCCTTATCTTCTTCCTCCTTTCCTTTCTCTCCCTTATCTTCTTCCTCCTTCTCTTTCTCTCCCTTATCTTCTTCCTCCTTTCTTTCTCCTCGCCCCCCTCCTCCCGCTTGCTCCCTTGTGGCATCTGGTGACACGCCGCGTCACGAAGCTTCTCGCGAGAGGCTTTGGTCGCGTAAGTCAGCTGCATCTTGGGTCGAGATCGCCGAGGAGGTGGATGACGTCATTGCTTATCATTGGTGAATGGAAGTTTCATGGAGAGAGAAAGGGGGGGGGGGAGAGAGAGAGAGAGAGGGGGGGGGGAGGGAGGAGGAGCAGAAGTGAAGGGGTGAGAGTGAGAGGAAGGAGAAGGGCTGAGGAGAGAAGCGAGATAGGAGAGACTAGGAGGAAGAGAGAAGGGGGAAGATAAAAGAGAGATGGGAAAAGAGAGAGGGGAGAGAGGGGGATGATGAGAGAGGAAGAAGAGAAGAGATGGGAGAGAGAAAAATGAAGGAGAAGGAAAAAGAATGGAAATAGAAAGAAAAGAGGGAAAGGGAAAAGGGAGGGGGTGGGGGAGGAGGGGATGAAGAAAAAAAGGAGTGGAAAAAAAGGGGGGAACGGGAAGCGGGGGGAGGAGGAGGGGGAGAGAAAAAGGGGGAAAAAAAATTAAAGAGAGAAAAAAGAAGAGAAAAGAGAAAGGGGAGGGAAGGTAGGCGAGGACGAGCCGATCGCACACGGACGGCAAACACACGCCCCACCTGTTGCTTCCGACGCCATTGTGCCGAGTTCGACGTCACAAACCAGGCGTCCTCGCTCTGGATTTGCTTCAGATGACGTCGCTTCTGCTCGTGGTCTTAATCTACTTCCTTGTCTCGCCTTTTTCTTTAGTTTTCTTAGTTTTCTCAACTTTCCAACCTTTTTTTTCTTCTTTCTGTCTACTTTCTCCTTCTCTTTGTATTCTCTTATTCCCGTACTTCATCTCCTGTTCATTTTTTTTCTCTCTCTCTTCTTCTTCTTCTTCTTCTCCATTTTTCTCATCCCATCTCCCTTTTAATTTATTTCTCCCTTTTCCTTCTACTTTCCCCCTATCATTATTCCTTATTGCTTCTCCCCCTGTTCCTGATTTCCCTTGTCCTTGTCTTCTCCCCTTTCCCTTTCTCTTTGGCTTTTCCTCTTTCTCTTTTTCTTTCCTAACTTCCTTCTCCCCTTCTCAACTTTTCTCTCATCTTTCCCTTTTCCCATTTCGCCCTCTAAACTCATAGTGACAGTTTTATCTTTAACCAATATAATGAGGAGAAAAAAGAGTCGAGAGAGGAGAGAGGAGGAGGAGAGAAGAGAGAGAGAGAGAGAGTGAGAGCGACCGGCTAGGAGACTGAGAGAGAAAAAGACGAGAGAGCCGACGGGGAAGCGAGACGGGAGGCAGGAGGAGATGAGAGGCATGAGCCGTGGAGGAGGAGGAGGAGAGGAGAGATGAGGAGACGAGAGCTGCGAGCACAGATGAGACGAGAGGAGAGGGAGACGCGAGCAAAGGAGCGATAGAGCGACTATATGACCAGGAGAGGACAGAGGGAGAGGGAGAGAGACGAGAGCGGAGACGAAGCCAGACAGGAGACGGACGAGTAGATCAGAGAAGGGCGTGAGCTGAGAGAGGACGAGTCGAGGGGGACGTAGAGGAGGATCGATGCGGAGAGAGAGGAGGAGAGAGAACGTGGCGAGAGAGCAGAAGAGAGGGAGAGAGAGGGGGACGGAGAGGGAGAGAGGGAGGAGGAGGAGGTGAGAACGGAGAGACGAGAAGAGAGGACGAGAGGAGAAGAGATCGACGAACGAGAAGAGAAGAGGGGAGATGAGGAGAGAGAGAGGCAGGAGAGAGGTAGAGCAGAGATACCTGGAAAGCCCCAGCGAGAGGAGAGGAGAGAGACGGGGTCGGGAGAGAGAAGGGAGAAGAGTAAGACGAGAGCTCGAGGAGGGAGAGAGAGCAATCGGCCGAGAGGAGCTAGAGAGACGAGTGGGAGAGAGTGGGTGAGGAAGGAGAGGAGACGAGAGGAGCCGTGGACGAGAGAGAGCATGGGTTATGAGAGAGGAGCGAGAAGAGAGGAGAGGGAGCGGACGAGAGGTGGAGAGAGAGACGGGACGAGAGAAGATGAGGATCGAGGAGAGACGAGAGAGGAGGGAGAAAGAAAGGGGGGGAAACGAGGAAGAGCGAGGAGAGGAGAGGAGGAGGAGAGGGAGAGGAGAGAGAGCAGGAGGAGGAGTCGGGATATGAGAAGAGAGATTCCTTGGGGGAGGGAGCCGAGGAGAGAGAGAGGAGAGATGAGAGAGAGAGGGGGAAGACGAGAGCTGAGCTACGAGCTGCGCAGGGAGAGGGTGAGATGAGATGAGGAGAGGGGAGAGCGAGAAGGTGGAGTGGATAAAGAGAGGAGATGAGAGAAGAGGGCTGCAAGAGAGAGAGTGGAGAGAGCGACGCGAAGAGAGAGAGGGGAGGCGGGAGAGGTGAAGGGACGAGGGGAGCAGAGAGAAGACGAGGACGAGACAGAGAGACGGGGGGGAGGGAGCAGGTACGCGGAGAAGAGTCCGACGGCATAGAGACGAGGAGTGAGTACGGCAGCAGATAGAGCGAGGAACGGGGGTCGAGCGAGAAGAGACGAGAGGAGAGAGGAGACGCCATGCGAGAGGAAGGACCGAGAGAGAGCGATGACCCCCCCCCCCCAGCCTCCCAGGAGCCCCCCCCTGCGCCCGCCCCTGCTGACATTTCCACCCAGCCAGCAGCTCCCCCTGCTTGCTCAAGCCCCCAGCACCAGTCCCTAGTGCTCTACCTTGAAGCTCCCAGCACAGGCTCGCCTAGCTCTGAGGTGGCTTCCCCCATGAGCATCGCATTCTGCAACTAGCACTCCTACCTGCTGTATATCTGCTAACCCATGTCAATGCCGTTGGAGCCCTGTGTTTGCTGCCTGCTGTCGTGCCTGGAGCCCGCGACAGACGGCCCCCCCCCAGCCTTTGCATATAGCCCCCTGACCCTACGCCTCACCCCAGCCTCCCAGCTGACCCGACGGCCGGAGAGCAGGGAGAGGAGGAGAGGAGGAGAAGTAGGATCGAGAGAGCTACGAGAGGACGCAGAAGCGAGAGCGAGTGAGAAGCGAGGAGAAGACGAGGAGGGAAAGACGTGTTGAGAACGAGAGGCAGAAAGTACAGAAACAAGAGAATGAGGGGAGAGAGATGAGGAGAGAATGAGAGGAGCGATGGGTGAGAGACGGGGAGTGGAGTGAGAGGAGGGTGGAGAGAGAGAGATCTAGTGGAGAGACGGGAGGGAGGGAGGGAGTGAGAGAACGCCAATGAGACAGGAGAGAGCGGCGAGGTGCATGAGACAGAGCGATGAGAGGAACGAAGGAGCGGAGAGTGAGAGGAGAGAGGAAGGAGAGAGTTAGAGGCATGTAGGAGACGTGTGACGGGGTCCTGGAGAGAGCTGGACGAGAAAGCAGCACTCAAGAGAGAAGTCGAAGAGAGGAGAAGAAACGCGGTGTGGCGAGAGCGGCCGAGAGTGAGCGGATGAGAGAGAGCTAAGAGAGTGAGTGAGGAGGAGGGAGTGGGAGAATGGGAGCCGACGAGAGCGAGACAGAGAGACAGATCTAGATTCCGAAGACGACCGAGCTGAGCGAGAGAAGAGAGAGACATTGGAAGGGACGAGTGAAGAGAGGATGAGACCAGAACTGACGAGAGAGGAAGAGCCACGAGGGGTGAAGAGGGAAGCAGAACCGTCTGAACCAGAGAGCGGGGGGGGCCCAGAGAGGAAGACGCCTGACTATGGGGGGGGCATGAGCAGGCTGGCGAGGAGCAGGCAGGACTCGTAGAGAGAAGGAGCTCTGCGAGCTGCAGATGAGAGAGACGAGAAGCAGAGAAGAGGAGAGAAAGAGGGGTAAGAAGAGGAGAGAGAAAGAGAGGAGAAGACGGAGATCGAGAGAGAGAGGAGAGAGACGAGGAGAACGAGACGTCGCACGAGAGACGAGCTGACGATGAGAAGAGACGTAAAAGGAAACGGGAGCACGGAAATAAGAGGAGGAGAGAGGACGCGACGCGAAATAGCATCATAGAACCGTAGCACCGAGAGATGATCGGAGAGACTGAGAGAGGAGAGACCAGAGGTGACGCAAAGATGGGATTAAGAGAATCAACGGGGCGCAGAAGTGGAGATGAGCGTCCACAGAGGGAGAGGAGGATGAGTCGTGAGGAGGAGGGACCTGGAGAGAGAGAGAGAGGAGAAGAGAAAACGTGGACTACGCTGTCCGCCCGAGATGACGAGAGACCGAAAGAGGGAGGAGAGAAAAGGGACCGTGTGGGCAAGACTGAGGCGCACGATGCTGAGGGGAGAGAGGGGTGAGGGTGGAGCTGATGAGAACGCAGGAGAGCTGCTGAGAGTCACGAGTATGACGGGATGAGAGAGATAGAGAGGGGAGAGAACTTGAAAGATGAGCGATGGACAGGTCGACGAGGAGAGAGAGACGAGAGTAGTGTGGCAGACCCCAACGTCTGAAACGAAGACATGACGGAGAGGAATAGATGCGAGAACGGAGAGACCGGGAGCGACGAGAGAGGTGGACTGAGAGTTCGGGAAAAAGGACAAACCTTGAGAGAGAGAGAGATGACAGAAAGGTGGGGGGGGGATGTCCATCTGACGAGAGAGAGCTGAGATGGAAGTAGAGGAGAGAGCTGAGCAGGTAGAGAGACGGGAGAGAGGAGAGAGGAGCGAGAGAGTGGAGGACGTTCGCTGACTGGACTGGTGAGATGAGTCGAGGGAGGAGGAGAGAGGAGTGCTTGTTGCGAAGGAGAAGGGAGACCGCAGAGCGAAACACAAGACGCGACGGAGCCCATGGAGAGATAGAGGGCGCAGAGAAGAGGTGAGAAGGACGGATGGGACTGAGAGAGGAAGAGGGAGGACGGAGGAGGAGATGGCGATGCGGGCGACGATAAGATGAGAGGGGAATTGATGAATGGATGAGGGAAGAGGAGAGAGACGAGGAGGACGTGAGAGAGGGAGAGCTAAACCGGGAGAGAGAGAGGAAGATTGATGCGGACGATGAGAACAGAGAGTGAGAGACGAAGACTTGGAGACGAGGAGGGGGGAGAGATGTACGAGAGGCTGGACGGAGGAGAGTCGAGAGATGAGCTGAGAGAGGAGAGACGATGGAGACTGGGAGAGTTAACGGAGAGGAGAGAGGTGGAGAGAGGAAGGAGGAGAGAGCTGAGGAGGCAAAGGAGAGAGCATGAGTGAGAGGAGAGGAATCGAGGACTTGGAGAGAGAGAGGAGAGACGCATTGTGGAAGAGGGACTGTGATGGGCGGAGAGCGAGAGGAGGAGAGGCAGAGAAGAAGGAGACGAGAAAGAGGAGAGGGAGAGGATAGCGAAGATGATGATGGGAGAGAGAGAAGGAGAGGAGAGTGAGCGAATGAGAGGCGAAGAGAGAGGATGGAGAGAGAGGAGGACGGAGGAGATGGACGAGGGAGAGGAGAGAGGAGGAGAAGAGAGGACGATGAGGAGGGAGAGAGAGGGAGAAGAGAGACGGAGAGGAAGGAGAGAGGGAGAGCCTGGATGCTGGAGAGAGAAGGAGGAGACGAGAGGAGGGAGAGCGATCTGGGGAGAGGAGAGGAAGAGGGAGGAGGGGATTGGTAGGGCGAGGGGTGGAGAGAGTGAGAAGGGAAGCGAGGGGGCCTCGCGAGAGGAGGAGTACCCGCCATGAGGAGGAGAGAAGAGAGACGAGCAGAGAAGAGAGAGAGACAGAGACAGAGAGAGATAGATAGAGAGATAGAGAAAGAGGAGAGAGCGACGAAGAGAGAGAGAGAGAGGAAGAGAAAGAAAGAAAGAGAGAGAGAGGAGGGGGCAGCGAAGGGATGAGGGAGAGAGAGAGAAGGAGGACGAGAGAGAGGATGAGAAAAGGAAAGAGAGAGAGAGAGATGGGAGGAGTAGAGAGAGAGAGAGAGATGACTGGGAAAGGGAGGAGGAGAGTAGAGAGAAGGCTGGTGATTGATGGAGCTGGAGCGAGACTAAGAGGAAGAGGAGAGAGGGAGGAGAAGAGAGAGAGGATGAAGGGCTGGAGCAGAGATGGAGAGAGGAGAGACGCTCGAGCTCAGAGTGACGCGTGGAGGAGAGGAGGGAAGGAAAGAGAGAGAGCGGAGAGACGAGACCGAGAGAGTGGAGAGGACAGGAGACAGAGAGAGATAGATAGACAGGAGAGGAGAAAGATGGAGACGAAAGAGAGAGAGACGAGACACGAGAAGGATGCGCTGGACGAGGGAGAGACGAGAGCTGGGAGTTGGAGGAGAGCAGAGGAGTAGATCGCAGAGCAGGCGAGGGAGTCAAACTGAGCGGAGGAGAGGAGGACTGAGAGATGGGGAGAGAGAGAGGAGCTGAGGAGGAGGTAGGCCAATGATGGGGCGGCAGGGGAGAGGGAACTCGGAGGAGGACTGACGAGGGCTGAACGGAGAGAGGGAGGAGGGGAGGGCCGCCGGGAAGGGAAAGACAAAGACAAGCCTGAGCCGGAGAGAGGGGGACTGAGCGGACTGACTGAAGCCTGCGCAAAGACGGAGAGGAGAAGGGTCGAGAGAGAGCGCTAGAGAGAGAAGGAGGGAGAGCGAAGGACTTGATTGAGGGGTGCTCGAAGCAGAGAGAGGGACGCATGGGGAGAGGAGAGACGAGTGCAGAGAGAGAGGGAGGACAGAGCGGAGAGGCGCTAGTGAGACTTTGGGGCGTGAGAGTGCTGAGGAGAGGACCAGAGAAGAGACAGAAGTGAGATAGATAGAGTCGATGGAGAGAAGCGTCGAAGAGCGAAAACTAGGAACATAGGAGGAGGAGAGAGAGAGACCCGGAGGAGAGGGAGAGTAGAGGGAGAGAGAAGAGAGAGGAAGAGGAGAGGGAGAGAGTCGAAAGCAAGAGACAGAGAGATGAGAAGAGAGAGAGAGAGAGCAGAAACTACGAGGAGCCGAGCAATAGAGAGAGTAACTGAAAGAGAGAGTAGACACAGATGCTGGTGGGGAGCAGGGACGAGTGGGCAGACTCAGAGGAAAAGAGACAGAGACGAGACAGAAAGAGGCGAGAGACGCGAGAGGGGAGGGAGAAGAACGAGAGGAGGAGAGATGCCGATAGAGGAGGAGAGCAGGAAGGGAAGGCGAAAGAGGAGAGAGAGGAGGAGAGGAGAGAAACGAGGAGAGGCTGCGAGGAGAGGCAGAGGAGACTGAGATGCCCAGAGATGTAGCGAGACAGAGAGAAGAGAGACTCACGAGGCCAGAATGCGAGGACCGGAGAGGGCACAGAGACGGGAGAAACGGCGAGAGACGATAGAGACTGGCAGGGACGACTGCGAAGAGCGATAGCGAGGCAGAGGAGGCGATGGCGCAAGAGGGCTGAGACGCGACCTGGGAGAGAGAGGAAGGGTGGGAGACGGAGGGAAGGAGGGATGTATGGGAGAAGGAGAAGAGGGCTGAAGAGGAGAGGGAAGAGAGAGAAGAACAGTAAGCTGAGATGAGGACAGAGACGGCGAGGAAAGAGGAAGAGAAGACAGGCGAGAGAGAGGGGAAGAGAGATACAGCAGACGACAGAGAGAGGGAGACTGCTATAGCTGGAATAATATAGGAGAGCGATAGGACGCTGGCATAGAGAAGAGGGGGAGGGGGGGGGGAGTGAGGGGGGGGGGGGGGGGGGGGGGGGGGGCGGGGGGGTGGGCTCGCTGGGGAGGGGGGGGCGTGGGGGGAAAGGACTGCGCAAGGACGATGCGGTTACCGCATAAGACAGCGGTGGAGCACACTGCTGGCGATGGCAATGAGCAATGCCCTTGAAAGAGAGGGCAAACTGGAATAAGGCTGGAAGGGAGTAGCCGACGAAGAGCGGGATAGAGGAACGTAAAACGACGCAAGGAGATGACAACAGCAAGCGGATGGGGATGACTGAGAGAGAGGGAGCGGAGAGGGGATGAGAGAGGAAGAGAGAGGACGAGACCCGAAGGAGATGAGTTGCTTGTGAGATGAGAATGGCGCTTATGGTCCATGTGGGACGAGGAGGGGGGCGAAGGAGAGAGAGGAGGCTGATGAGAAGGAGAAGAGAGGGAGAGAGTGACGAGAGAGGAGAGAGATAGAGAAGAGAGAGAGAGCAGATGGAGAGCGCAGAGAGATGAGAGAGAGAGAAGAGCGGAGAGAGGATGGGAAGGGCAGTGCGTATACTAGAGAATAATCATGGTAATGATAATGATAGTAACAATAATACAATGAAAATGATGATGTTAATGATGACAATGCAAAGATGATGATGGAGATGATGATTACAATAACAGCAATACTGATGAAGGCAATAACGATAATAATCAACAATAGTAACGAGTATCAAGATGATAATATGAATACGTAACGCCGAAGCTAAATGTAGAACTTTCACATTTCTCTCTCTATCTCGGTCTATCTCTCTCTCTCTCTCTCTCTCTCTATCTATCTATCTATCGCATCCTCTCTCTCTCTCTCTCTCTTTCTCTCTCTCTCTCTCTCTCTCTCTCTCCCCCTCTCTCTCTATCTCTCTCTCTTCCTCCCCCCCACTCTCTCTCCTCCCTCTCTCTTTATCTCTCTCTCTCTCTCTCTCTCTCTCTCTCTCTCTCTCTCTCTCTCTCTATCTCTTTCTCTCTCTCTCTCTATCTCTCTCTCTCTCTCTCTCTCTCTCTCTCTCTCTCTCTCTGTCTATCTATCTCTCATTCTCTCTCTGTCTAATGAAAACAGAAAATAAACACATATAGTCATTTTAAATTTTACTTTCTCCGTTTCTCTCCCGTTTTCTCACCTCAAGAAAGATGGAAATAAAACAAGCAAAATAGATTAATAATGATAGGAATAATAATAATGTTAAGGGTTATAGTGAGAAGGATAATAATAATAACAATAATAACAATAATGATGACAATAATAATAGTGATTATAATGATGTTAGTAATGAGAAAGATGATGATGATGTTGATAACATTAACAATAATAATAATGATGAAGATAATAATGGATGGTGATGATAATATCAATACTGTTAATAATGATAACAATAATAACGATTTTAATGACAATGATAATGATGATCATGATAATGATGAATATAAAAATGCTAATAATATTGATTATAATAATGATAATTGGGATAATAATAACACATGAAAAACAACATAACATCAATGATAATAATAATGATGATGATGATGATGAAGGCACTGATGATTCTGATAATAATAAAAATAGTGATAGGAATACTGGTAATGATGATTGTAATAATAATACCGATAAAGATGTTAATACAATTAAGAATGAATTAAAAAAACAAAACAAGCTTGAAAGTAACCAGGTAGTAGTTAGTCCTTGTTAATAGCTAGTTTAGCTGTTGTTAGCCAGTTGTTATTCAGTAATAACTGGATGGTTGTTAGGAGGTTGTTAGTCAGTAATAATTGCTCAGTTATTAGATAGTTGTTAGAAATTAGCTCGTTCAACCAGAAAGGAGAATCTCGGTGTAAATAGGTAGTTGTTAGTAGTTATTCTTGTTAGTAGAGAGAGTTAGAGGTTAGTTGATAGCATTTAGGTAATAGACATTAAGTAAATAAACAGGAAAGTAGTTATATCCTAACAGAATAATCAGACAGTAGTTAGGACTACTTACTCATTAGTTCAGATGTAGTTACTACATAATTAGCTTAAATTAGTTAAGAGAAGTTATACAAAAAACAGTTAATCGAATCCCACCCCCCAAAAAAAATTTAGTCAGGTAATACCCGCTCCACTTACGCC
>NC_061858.1:26363868-26370716 GCF_019202785.1 Penaeus chinensis
TTAGAGAGAGGCATATTGACTGAATTGAATGTGAGATAGAGAGATAGATAGGCAAAAATATACAGATAGATAGGTTGGAAGCCTGATAGATAAACTAAAAAAAGAAAGTAGAAAGATGAATAGACAGATATATCTATAGGTAGATAGAGAGATAAATAGACAGACAGATAAAGAAAGACACATATCAACCTCTCCATCATATATAATTAAAAAAAGAATCTCCAAACATACTTATGCAATTGATAAAATTTTAAATCCATCTTGTATTCTAAAAGAAAATGTTAGATGATAATTCACCATTATAATGAGTCGTCCTTTATTAAGTAACCTTCCTGTCTTTATTGCTTTAGTTATGCAATTGCAAGCATCGAGGGAGTCTTTGTGGAAGTTTATTGCAGTAGATGACAAATAGCCTGGGAAGTTGCAAAGGGTCAGAGAAGACGTACTATAAAAGCAGTTATCAGTGGAAATCTTTATCGACATTTCCTTGTAGTCGAAACGTTCTGAAAAAAAGGAAAAGGATAAGAAGAAGAAGAAGAAAAAATAACAGGAGAAGGAGAAGGAGGAGCAGAAGAAGAAGAAGAAGAAGAAGTAGACGAAAAAGACGAAGACGAAGTAGAAGAAGAAGAAGAAGAAGAAGGAGAAGAGAAAGTAGAAGAAGAAAGTCAGTACTGGAAATCTGTGAAGATACTTGAAATTTGAGAACTTGGGATGCTGACCAGTCTTCTAAAAGGCATTTGAGACCAACAGTGGGAGGAACGATGTACTCATACAACATATTTCCGTTACAAAATATAAAACACAGTATCACAGTAACACACAGAAAGGATGCAGGCATGGGTTAGGCTATAAAACTACACCCAACCATAGTTATAGAAGCTATTGAGTTAGGGAAGGAGAAAAAACAATTGTTTTTGTGTTTCAGATCCGGCGTATTGAGCTAGCAAAGGCATGAACAAATAATTACACAATATTTTTCATATGAGGTGTATCGTGCTGCAGTTACAGTCTGGTAATCTCGGCATAGTACCCTGCACAGGCTGTTCATATAAAGGCAATTATGAACAATAGTTTTATTTGATGAGTATTATGGAATTTCATAACGTGCTTGTTCATTTGCTCCATGTATGTGCGTGTGTATCCCTACCCTCTCAAACGCTGTAGGATATATGTGTGTGTGTGTGTGTGTGTGTGTGTGTGTGTGTGTGTGTGTGTATGTGTGTGTAGGTGTGTGTATGTGTATACAGACAATCTATCACCAACAAAGACAATACCAAAATACCACAACAATCAAATCACAACCCTTCATAAAAAAAGAAAAGAAAAGAAAAAAAATCCTGCAGTCACGTATATATTTCATCATCAACCAAACACATTTCACGCTCCAGAATTGCGAAATGATGTATGTATGCTTCTAAATGGACTCCTGAATCACACATGCTGTTTGATGTTCTTTGATGTACCAGCGGCTGCGTTGCGTGAGGTGAATGCTGAGCTAAACATGGATGTAAAACTACACACCATGCTTGGAGGAAGGGTGGAGGCATATAGAGGTCTGTATGTGTTTGTTTGGTTGTATGGTGTGAAAGTGGTGTTATTTATGTGTATAGTGTGTATTTTCTTTTTCTTGCTTTCTTTATCTTTTTGTATATCTGGGTGTTTAATTCTTTTAATTTCTCTCTCTCGGTCTGTCTGTCTCTCTCTCTCTCTCTCTCTCTCTCTGTCTCTCTCTCTCTCTCTCTCTCTCTTTCTCTCTCTCTTTCTCTTTCTCTTCCCCCCTCTCCTCTCTCTCTCTCTCTCTCTCTCTCTCTCTCTCTCTCTCTCTCTCTCTCTCTCTCTCTCTCTCTCTCTCTCTCTCTCTCTCTCTCTCTCTCTCTCTCTCTCTCTCTCTCTCTCTCTCTCTCTCTCTCTCTCTCTCTCTCTCTCTCTCTCTATCTCTCTCTCTCTCTCTTTCTCTTCCCCCCTCTCCCCTCTCCCCCTTCTTCCTCTCTCTTTCTTGAGAGATTGGAATTAGGATAAGAAAAACATTTGTTCTAATTCATTTACTCCTTTATCTATCTACCTATCCATTTTTGTGTCTACCTACTCATTAAATTTAAGGGGGAACCAAAAACTGCGACCGACAAACGACAACCCCCTTAAAAAGAAAAAAAGAAAAGAAAAGAAAAAAATCTATAGCGAATTCCTCTCTCCCTTCTTTACACAGCCCGAATATCCTCTTCCTTGCGTAATTTGCCGGATGGACGAGGTGCCATTCAAGACGTACTAAGACGTACTTTATTACACACGCACGCACGCACGCACGCTAACGTCATCTCGGTTGACAAAACGGGATCAAAGAAATGCCGTTCTGATTCATCATTGGGTCTCTCGCCTTCTTTTCCTTTTTTTTTTTCTTATTATTTTTATTATTCAATTTCTCTCTCCCTCTATCCGTGTGGTCTCTGGTCGGTCCGTAGCTTAAGGCATTGGGTTTATTTCTATATAGGGTAATCGGTGATTTTTCGCTTCTTCGATCTTAATTTTTTGTTTATCTATTATTCTCCCTCTTTCTCTTCTCTTTATCTTTTCTTTCCCGTCTCCTTCCCTCTCTCCCTCCTTTTTGTAGTCCCACTACATCGTCTCTATCCCTCCTCTCTAGCCCCAACGCCTTATTCTCTCCCTCTCCCTCCCCTCCATAGACCCTTTATTCCATCCCTCTCCCTCTTCCTCCTTTCTCTATCCCTTGTCCCACCACTCCATCCTTCCCCCCTTTCCTCCTCTCCCTATCTCCTCCATCTCATCCTTCCCTTTCTTTCCCCCTTGTCTAATCTGCTCAAACTCACCCCTCTCCCTCTCCCTCCTTCTCTTGGCTCCTCCATCCTCTCCTCCTCCACCCTCTCCCTCTCCTATCCATCCTCCGTATCCCACGTCCCCTCGTCCTCCGTTTCCCCACTTCCTTATAAATCCATCCGTCTCCCATCCCACGCTTTCTTTTCTGATCCATCCTTTTAATGCCTGGATATATTTTCCCGCTGTTTCCCTCTTTTATTACTGTATGTCTCTCGTCTGTATTTATTTAATTACCTATTTCACTCATTTTTTTATGCGGTACACGCACTCACTCTCTCTACCTTATTATCATTTACTACTTATTTCCTTACATTCTTCTCTTTCCCATCTGGTCCATCCTTCAGTACCTAAACTTATTTTCTCGTCCTCTTCCTTCTTTTATTCCTCAATTCCTCTTTTCTCCGTACTTTTATTTTCCCGTCCTCTTCCTGCTTTTATTCCTCAATTCCTCTTTTCTCCGTACTTTTATTTTCTCTATTCCATCCCTCCATTATGCTCACATAATATTTTTTTCTTCCTTTCACAACGTAAGCCTTTGGTCTCTCCATCTAACTCTTTCTTCTGACCTAACTCGACCTGGCCGCAAAGTTATAATTTCGTCGCATGTAACGAGATTAGGCTTTGAGACTAAAGAGCACGTCACGAGGTGTTATCGGGAGCAAACATACGTACATACATAAACATGAAGGGATACGTGCATACTCACATACACTCCACGCGCTGGTTCCACAGAAGCCTGTGGATATATTGAACTTGAATAAAAGATTTCTCTCTCTTTACTTTTCTCTGGCTCAACCCCCCCCCCCATACCCTCTCTCTTTCCTTCTCCCTATCTCTCTATCTCCTTCCTTCTCTCTCCCTCCCTCCCTCTCTCTCTAATTTCTTCTCCCCCCTTTCTATTAATCTATCTCTCTTCCCTCCCCCCTTTAATTTCTCTATCCCTCTCTCTCTTTCCTCCCCCACTTATCTTTCTATCTATTTATTTCTCTTTCCTTCTCCCTCTTTCTCTCTCTCCTTCTCTTCCCTCATCTCCTCGTTCTTTCTGCCATTATCTCCTTTTATATCTTCCCTCTCCCGCTTTTATTCCCTCGTATTCACTTTTCTCCTCCTCCCTCTCTCTCACTTTCTTTATCTTTCCTTTCCCTTCGCTATTTTTCTCTCTCATACTTCCGTCCTCTCTCTATCTCTTTCTCCCCCCTTCTCCCTTCTTTCTCTCTTATTCTATCCCCCCCTCCCTCATTTCCCCCTCCATCACCCTCTCTCTCTCCCTATCCCCTCTCACTTCATCCTCCATTATTCTATCCTCCCTTTCTCCATCCCCTCCTTCACCCTTTCTCTCTCCCTCTCCCCTCTTCCTCCGTCATCCTATATCCCCCTCCCTCTCTTCCTCTCCCTTCTTTCTCCATCATTCTATTTCCCTCTTCCTCATCCCCCCTCCATCACCCTCCCTCTCCTCCTCTCTCTTCTTTCTCCATCATCCTATATCCCTCTCCCTCTCTTCCTCTCCCTTCTTTCTCCATCATTCTATTTCCCTCTTCCTCATCCCCCCTCCATCACCCTCCCTCTCCTCCTCTCTCTTCTTTCTCCATCATCCTATATCCCTCTCCCTCTCTTCCTCTCCCTTCTTTCTCCATCATTCTATTTCCCTCTTCCTCATCCCCCCTCCATCACGCTCCCTCTCCCCCTCTCTCTCCTTCCTCCATCATTCCAATCCCCCCGTCC
Source organism: Penaeus chinensis (assembly GCF_019202785.1). NCBI lineage: Eukaryota > Metazoa > Arthropoda > Malacostraca > Decapoda > Penaeidae > Penaeus > Penaeus chinensis. The sequence goes on from NC_061858.1 coordinate 26,368,423, forward strand.
CACTCCTTCACCCTCTCTCTCTCCCTCTTCCTCGTCCACACACACATGAAACCATAAACAACACATGTAAACACTTCAGACAGCTGAACACCCACAGAGGTAACACGAAATAACACTCTTTTACAACCAAGCAACGAGAAACACAACAGGTAAGCTAAAACAATGCCAGGTGCCATGGTTTAAAAAATTGCTATACCCAGTACACAAGTTATCGCATGGAAGAATAACAAAAATAAACAAAAAGTTATTTCACCAAGGGCTATTTTATTTGATCTTTTTGTTTTGGAATTTTCTCTTGTGTTTTTTTTTTTTTTAGTTTTTATTATTATTATTTTTTAGATCTATGTTTTTACTGCATTTATTTTTTTTATTTATCTTAATGATCCCTTTACTCTCAATACAATATGGTTTTTAGATGCGTCTCCTTTTTTCAAATAACATTTTTTCCTTTTCATGGTCCTTGTTTCTTTCTTTCTTTCTACCTTTTTATCTTTTAATCTCTATTCTGTCACTTTTTATCACGCATTTTCCCCTCACCTCCCCTTTTTTTCTCCTCCCATTTATCACTCTCTTTCCTTTGCCTCTCTTCTGTAACCTCCTTTTCCTCTTCCCTTTCTTCGTTATCTGCCCTATCCTCTGTTTTCCCTCCTTCCTCTCTTCCCTATCTCCATCTTCCCATTTCTCTCTCTTCCTATTTCCTTTTCCCGCTCATTAACTCTTATTTCTATTCCATTTCCCTTTTGTCTCCATCTTCCTTGTCTCTTTCCTCTTAGTCTCGATCTTTTCCTAGTTTCTTTTCCATCCTCTTCCCTCTCTTCCCACCCCATTCTCCTCCCTTAAATCCCTCCAACCCATCCTTTTCCTTCTTTCTTTCCCTTCTCCCATTCCTCCAATTCCTATTTTTCATTCACCTCCTTTCCCCTCCCCCTATCCCTATCACCCCTACCCCCTCATCTTCAGCCTCCCCTACCCCACCTACCCTTCTCACCTTCACCCCCTCTTGCCCCTCCCACTCCACTTTCACCCTCCCCTTCCTCCACCTACTTCCTCACTTTCATCCTCCCCCCTTTCCCCTCCCACCCCCCACCCCCCTCTTAAACCCACCCCATCCTCCCCATCTCTTCCCGGATAAACCTTAAAGGAAGTTAGGCTAGTTGACCTCCTCACTTTCACCTTCACCCTCCCCTACCCCCACCTTCTTCCTCACTTTCATCCTCCCCCCTTTCCCCTCCAACCCCCACCCCCCTCTTAAACCCACCCATCCTCCCCTTCTCTTCCCAGATAAACCTTAAAGGAAGTTAGGCTAGTTGACCCCCCCTCTCCCCCCATCGCTTTCTCGGCAACGCGTTCAACAAAGTTACATCTGGCCCGTTCATTGTTCGTCTCGGGAGTCGGGGCAAAAGTTGTCTCCGTCGAGGTTCATGGGCGTCTTAAGGCTGAAGGATTGGAAAGAAGATAGTTATATTTGTTTATGTTTGTTTTTTCTTTATATTTTTTTTTACTTTGTTAAAAATAAATGGTGAACCTAACTGAACGTGTTTTTTGGGGGGGTTCAATATTTTTATTATTGGTATTTCTTATGGTTATGCTTTTTATCCTTATTACCATCATTATTACATTATCATGGCATTACCATCATTCCCATCATCCATTGTCAATTTCATAATAACTATTATTATCAATACAATTACCATCTATATTACACGCTTTCATTATCATTACTGTTAATGTCAGGTCATTTTCATTATCATGATTATCATTTTCATTATCATGATTATCATTTTCATTATCATGATTATCGTGAACATTGTTCCTGCTACAAATAGTAATTTTGTGACGAAATTATGAGAAAGAAAAGGAGAAAGAAAAAGTTGATGATGAAGAAGAAGAAGAAGAAGAAGAAGAAGAAAAGAAGAAGAAGAAGAAGAAGAAGAAGAAGAAGAAAAGGAATGATAAGAAGTATAATAATAATAATAATAATAAGTTTTTGCTTACCATAAAAATAAAATCTTAGAAAAAACGACATGGGCATTTCAATTACTTAAAATACAACACACCGGACGTATGATTCAAACAGTTAATTTAGAAAGAGTTACATACAAACAGTCTTGAGGTTCCTTGACTTTAGAACAATAGAAATCTTATTTATGAAAGGTTCAAGTCAGAAAATACCTCACAGGTGAGATCATATTATGTTGATACGAACAGAATATTGAGTGATTTTAAAAAGGTTAAATGATTTATCATGTTTAATGGGCTCGTTTAAAAGAAAAACGTTATATAGAATAATATAT
>NC_061858.1:26395816-26400816 GCF_019202785.1 Penaeus chinensis
TTTCACTGATAAGTGTCACTGGAATGATATTTACTTGCTACTAACACATGAAAGTAAAATGGCATGTTCAAATACAAAAAAAGGATAATGAATGATTACACAGCAAAGAGCTCTGTTATCACAACAATTCTAGTACAGAATTCCCCTTACAAATATGAAATATCCTTAGGTTAAAAAATTACAATATACACATAAACACATTTTTATGCTAACCGAAGCATTCTGATAACCCAGAAATTAAATGGTGTATATTCATGAGAATTCACAGATCTAATGGCCCTTACCTGTGACAAGAGGGCATGAGGTGTAGCCATCATAAAGAGAATCTGGATTTTTCCCTGCCATGACTGCACTCAAATTTTTACGAAGAACTCCGACTTGTCCAGCTATGGAAAGGGGCAAAAGGGGTATCATCATTGTATCATCTTCAGTACATATATTTTTGTTAATCCTTGTTTAGTTTACTTTAGTTTACCAAATCCCTACAGAAAAATGAACTATAGCTTACCAAATCACTACAGAAAAATGAACCATAGCTTACCAAATCACTACAGAAAAATGAGCTAATGTCTCGTTAAAAAAAAAAAAAAAAAAAAAAAAAAAAAAAAAAAAAAAAAAAAAAAAAAAAAAAAAAAAAAAAAAAAAAAAAAAGATAATAATAATAATAATAATAATAATAATAATAATCCTCATATCTCCGCTAAACAAATAATTCAAATCTTTCTTTTGAAGCACAAAAACCTCCTCATAACAAACTACACCATACAGATCATTTATAAACGGCATTTATAAAAATGAAACCTCTCAACCACATACCAACAGCAGCTGCAGTCTTAGACGTCGGAAGACTAGTGCAATCACCAATACCAAACACATTAGGGAAATCGACATGCTGCATAGTGTCCTTTTTGACGTTGAGGTACCCGGCTCCATCCACTAATGAAGTGCACTGGTTTAGCACATCTGGGGAGCTCATTGGGGGTGTTACATGAAGCATTTCATACTGGAAGGTAAAGTTTTACAAGAAATGTGTATCTAGCACCAACACACTTATTAGTCATAAAAACAATAATGCAAATGATCATGGAAATGTTATTGCAAGATCTGTAGAACATGCATGTATCATTCAATAAAAACTAAACAGTAAAATGAAGAGCTTAATCAATTCAGTATAGACCAGACTGTACACTTTTTTTCTCATGTTTATTATGGCTACTGAATTTTTATTTGAATTATTCAATATATATGAAAAGAAAGAAAGGAGGCAAAAAAAGACTTTTTTCTTATAATATGTATCAATTCATACATGTGGTTTTGAACAATTGAGAAAAAAATATATAATCTGTTAACCATAAAACCTTTTTCTCCTAAATAAATTTTTGAATTCATGAGAGAATTTCTCTCATGAAAGAACTAAAACAGATCCTTCAAAATGTTATATTACATAAAACACAAACAATCACTACATATTTACCTCAAATGTCTTAAATTCCTCAGGATTGTCAAGATTCTGGAAGACAGCTTCCCTTGAGTCAGGTTTGACTTCGACCAAATTGTGACGAAGGTTTACTGTCAGGTCCCGCTCCTTCACGACCTGGAGAGAAGCATTACTGTATTAAAAAATTGTCTGTTGATAAGAATGTTGTAACACCTTGCAGCTGTGTCTATATACAATGAACACATCCTAAACAGCACAAAGTATAGTATTTTGCATAAAAAGAAAATTGTCATAAAGGAGAAAATAAATGAAATATAAAAAACTACCAGTTTCTTCCTAGTAGAATTCATGGTACTGTAAAGTAAAGAACTAGTTGGCTATTCATGCAAATGAGAGGAACTCATGTCTTACTGTTATTATAAATTGAAATTGGATTAAAACACATGTTGAACTTATGCGTATATCACATATTATTGAATCCAAAAAAAAAAAATACAGATAACACATACTTGCAACATTACCATCAAAATAAAAGTGATGGTAAGTAATAAAAGTGACAGTAAGTATATCAGGAGGCTTGAATTTATATTTATATCTACTTAATCAAATACAAAATCTGACAGTGTGAAAATGTAAGTCATAAATACTGCTATGTATACTAATAAAAAGTTGAAGAAAAATAAAAAAGAGATGCATAAGTAAAAACTAAACACCTAAAAAATACTATAAGATTAAATAATGTCTTTCTGATTACCTGATGAGAAAAATCAGCCATCTTTGAAGAACATAAATACAATAAGATACATTGAAAAAATTTAAAGAAATTATAGCTACATATTCAGAACTACTTCAAATCTCATGGAAAAACATGAGTGCTTTTTACAATATATAATAATAGGTACAAACTTCTTACCTCCCAAAGAACTTCAGCGTATTTCTTCACACCAAAGATTACTCCTAAAGAGGTGTTGAAAAGGATATTAGCCTTGTCTCTTTTGCCATTCTGGAAAAAAGAAAAGAAATAATGTAAACGAGGAGGAAGTTGTCTGTTTTGCCGACTCAACACTTTAAATTTCAAAAGTGCAAAAGAGATAAAAGAAGAAGAATGTGTGAAGATAATATTAACATAAGTGTCAATTTTTAAAATAAATTTACTAACACTTCATATGCCTAATACAATAGTAACCAATTTTGCCAAGTAAAAAACACAAGAATCTTATAAAAATAATAATTACAAAACAAAATGAAGCAAGCAAAGAAATTACTAATAAGGTTACTTAATTGCTAATTCAAAATCTACTACTTAAGCTTATCATTTTATATAATACTTGTTGACACAGGAGAAAGAGAAATGTTTTCAGATGATGCCCTGATGAAGAGGATCAGAAAGAAGGTAATTGTAAGACCAAAAAATAAAAGGGAAGGAAAAGGAAAAACCAGGAGAGGAGGACAGAGGGGAGAAGTGAGGAGGACAGAGGGGAGAAGTGAGGAGGATGATGAGAAAAATCAAAGATGAGAGTGAAATGAGTAAGTAAAAGATGAAAAGTTAAATACAGAAGAAACAGAAAAATTACTAATAGACCAATAAACTTTAATTTACATGATTCCAACACAATATAATGGAAGTATATAATGCTCAAGCTATTAAAAGGTCTATAAATATGAGAAGACAAAACACATATGTAAAAGCTTCATACAGTCCACAAAACCAAAACTAACCTTGCGCAAGTACTCGTCGGCAATATACATGATCTTTTGGGGCGCTCCTGCACACTTGATAGGCGTGGCTGGGAATGTGAAGATGGCATTGCCTTGCTTGAAGTTCCTAAGGCTCTCAAAGGTCTTGTTTACATAAAGTGGTGAGTAGTTTGAGCCTACTCCAGGTGTCTCGAAGGCCTCCGGCAGACCTTTGATCTGAATGATGAAAGAAAAAGACGAATAATAGTATACAATCTGTAGTGCAAGTTAGGGAAAATAATATATCTGTACAAGCATGTGATGTACTCAACTTAGTTATATCTAATATAATTCACTGATATCATAAGTATAAGCAATAATGGAAGAAGTTGGATTCATGTCCTTTGCAAGGTAATCTCTAGTCACTTTAGCCCTAGACTGTCAAAGGGATATATATATATATCACAGGTATCACCACCGCACAAATGGTCATATCTTTAATGAAAAATAAACTTCTCCCTAGTCTTCCAAATCTGCAACTTCAATTCAATTTCAAATCATCTTATGTAGTATGAAGCAAAAACAACAACTAAAAAGTGTCTGAGAAGAGCAACTTATCTGAGGCCCCTTTTGGCTGGCAGGTATTGGGTGAATATTAGTTATCATATGTCTAAAAATCCAGTTACTTACCTTGTTGTAATTCAGCTGCAATCCAAGAGCAACCACAAGGTATTGGTAGTTTATTTCTTGTCCATCATCAGTCATCACTTTATTGTTTGCTGGATCGAAGGCGACAACACGCTGCTTTATCCAGTCAGCTTTCTTAGGGAGAACCTGTTGGTCACATGTAATTTTTATTACTATTTTAGTATCAACACAACAGAAATTTGGTAGTGCAGAACAGAATGAAATAATTAGTATTCAAACCTGTTCAATTTTGTTAAACATGGGCACACACACACACACACACACACACACACACACACACACACACACACACACACACACACACACACACACACACACACACAATTTCATCAGGTAAGAATAAAGGACTGAAACTGCTATTCAAAATATATGTAATCAATTAGCTACTGCACACAAATTCATAAAAGTAAAAACAAGCTAAAATACTGTTCAGCATCAGTCCATTTAATATTTCCATAATAAATAAGCAAGTCTCAAAGGTTTCAAAAGAGAGTGAATCTGTCGTTTTAAAATTAACTGTTCCCAAAAAGGGTAATCATAATATCACAAACATACACACTGCCATAAAGTACCGACATGCCCTTACCTTGCTCATAGGCTTCCCAGAATTCTCCAATGTCTTCATACCCCCCCCAACCAAGGTCCACATCGGCTGGTAGTAGTGCATCTGTCCCAAGAAAAACATGGAATAATGTCAGCCTGCTCCACTTTTCACCAGCCAAAGTTCTACTTGTATTAGATATTACTGATTCAATAAACATTTCTTAGAAGAATATCAGAATCTTGTTGAAATTTACTTGAATTCAAACAGTTGAAACCGAAAATAAGTACTTATTATATATCTCAATATATCTGCAAAAACTGAATGATGAAAATAAATATATGAATAATAACAATTACAATAATAATAATAACAACAACAATAACAATAACAATAACAACAACAACAACAACAACAACAACAATAATAATAATGATAATAATAATAATAGTAGTAATAATAGTAACAATAACAACAACAACAACAACAATAACAATAATAATAATAATAATAATAACAACAACAACAAAACAATAACAATAATAGTAAATAATGTACAGCTGCAAAACAAGGAACTCACATCCGCTGGCTCTATCACTGCCACCTTGCCTTTGCCGAGCTTAGAGGAAAACTTAG
>NC_061858.1:26405816-26410816 GCF_019202785.1 Penaeus chinensis
CAGAGTCGCACGTCGCTCTCTACGCTGACCTTCCCAATGCCACCCTATCACGTCCTTCTTCAATTCTCGTTTAAACTAAATGCAGGATGCGGTACATATTATAACATTACATATCTTTGCCAGTGAATGGAATTAGGTAAATCATGATAATACTGAACATGCATGGTATTTTAACGCACAGTGTTCGTTGTTTGGGGTATACTAAGCAAGGTCTATAAATACTTATAGTACTTATATATATATATATATACTTATATGATCCTGAGATCCTATATAAATAAAATAAAATTTCTGAGCGCTCTAAGATGGGCGGAAGTCCTTCAGGAACCAGAGATGAAAAGGGCTGTTAGAAGTCCTCGGTAAAGACGAAGAGAGAGAGAGAGAGAGCAGTCGATAATGCAGCAAGGCGGCAGGTGGTGTGTTTGAGACAGGTAATTCGCGGAGTATTTGAGTACTGTATTACAAACTAATCCACGAGCAAAAGATAACTGTATTGCAGCCATTATAATTTGTAAATATGTAAAGTTTACATTTTCGGAGACTCGTGGTGAGTGAAATGGCACTTGAAACAGAATTCTATTTCGTACTTATAACACAAGATATCGCCAGACTGGGTGATACGCACTTTTGTTAAGGAGAATGTGTATGCTTGCCAGGAAGGTTACATAAGCATCGCGAACTGTATATTTAAGTCTGCATTGATTAACCTAGGATGGCCTATGACGCATGCCGCTGTACAATCCTTATCAGTGATGTCAAAATGTCCAAAGGCAGCAACGTGAGAGCATGCATACTCTCACGTATATATATATATATATATATATATATATATATATATATATATATATATGTGTGTGTGTGTGTGTGTGTGTGTGTGTGTGTGTGTGTGTGTGTGTGTGTGTGTGAGAGAGAGAGAGTGTGTTTGTATGATGTATTTATGTATGTATGTGTAACACACACACATACATACATGCTTATATATATATATATATATATATATATATATATATATATGTATATGTATATATATATGTATATATGCATATATCTATACGCACATTGCACACAAACACACACACACACACACACACACACACACACACACACACACACACACACACACACACATATATATATATATATATATATATATATATATATATACACATGCATACATACATATATATATATATATATATATACACACACATATATACATACATACATATAACCATATACGTATATATATATATATATATATATATACGTATGTATATATATGTATATAAACGTATGTATATATATGTATATATATGTATACATATGTATACACACACACGCAAATCCACCCTCTAACAAATTGTATATCGAATCCATGAAGAAAACATCCTAATCTTTTCAATATTCAACCTAATTACTAACACTTATACTTACCACACTAGAATTGCCATGATTAAAAGCACGCAAACGCTAAAATAAAAGACGCCTAAAAAATTGCCAAGTCATGATGATGTAGCCTCCTTAGACGGAAAGAACTGAGTTTTTGTTCTATGTTACCCCGGGTTTCTGTGATTGAGTAATGGTTTCTGTTAGTGATTGTGTATGGTATTAAACCATATGAAACCATAAATATGTTTTTGTTGAATTAGCATTATTTTTCAATATCTATCTATATACATTTTTTTTTTTGCGGAAGGGGGGGAGGGGGTGGGGTAGCGATCAAGCACAGAGTCAACATGACTCAGCGAAAGAATTCTTGCACAAGGATTTTTTTTTGTTTTGTTTTGTTTGCGCATACAAACACACACACGCACTTATACAATACACACGCTCAGAACGAAAATCCACGCACAAACACACGTGCATTTATATACACACTCATAAGATCTACATACTGAACAGGAAAAATCGTAGTATAACTTATTGACAATTCTACACACGTACACGTCGTCGTACGCTTGAGCACGTCCGCCAACCCATCTGTCTATACACTGCACTACGCTACACATCACATCACAACATACAAAACACAGGACAACACCACACAACACAACACAGCAGAACACACCACAGCACATCACACCTCACCACAACTTACCTCACACTACCACACACCACAGCACATCACATCTCACACGTAGTCGCCTGTTAGCTTGCACAAAACAAATAGAATTACCATTGCCTTGAACTCCTCTCACAAATATTCCAAGCATATATTCCAATTAAACGAGCTTCAGTTTTGCCAAAATTAGCATACATATTAATATACGTAATATGCGTATTAAGTAAGACTTGGTACACCTAGAACACTATTTTTACAAAGATATATGATGTATTCTGCCAACGGAAATGTTCCTTCAGAGAACAAAAAAGGTAATAAAAAGCGTAGAAAAAGAGGGAATGAACATTTCTTTATTAAACTTTGGATTTTATCTAATCACACACACACACACACACACACACACACACACACACACACACACACACACACACACACACACACACACACACACACACACATATATATATATATACATATATATTTATATATATATACATATATATATATATATATATATATATATATATATATATATATATATACGGGGAATATTTAAACCTTTATTTTCGGGGTGTGTGGTACGTGTAGCCAAACAAGGTCATACATAAAGCGTTAAGTGTATTTATCTAAGTCAGGAAATGGATGCATAGGTAAATTGATAATTTTTTTTGGTCTTATTGAAAATGGAGAGAGAATTTGCGGATAACCTGTTTTCGAAGATCGTGAGAGTTTGGAAAGAAGACAGCCATTTCATATAATTGGTTTATATTTATTCTTCTCTTTCTTATCCTTCTTCTTTCTCAATATGTTACTTTTCTTCTCTTATTGTTTTATCTTATTAATAGTCAACTGATATTGAGCTGACATTAGCGTGTTATCACAATTACAAAAGTTTCAGAATTCATGACATCCTGCCAGTTTGTGATTACAAATCAATGACATTTGAACTATAGTTTAAACATTTATTTTCAGAAACTGATTATATTTAAAAACAAAACTAATGCTATATTATTTTCTTTAATCATAATTACTATTGTCATTAACGTTTATATTCAAAGACGATTTTATTGCTATTATTATTATTATTATTATTATTATTATTATTATTATTATTATTATTATCACTGTTATTATCATTATTATTATTATTATTATTATTATTATTTTTATTATTATTATTATCACTGTTATTATTATTATAATTATTATTATTATTATTATTATTATTATTATTATTATTATTATTACTACTTTATATCGTTATTAGTGGTTGTGGTAGTAGTAGTAGTAATGGTAGCAGTAGTAGTACTAGTAGTTGTTGTAGGAGTAGCAGTAGTGGTATTGATAGTAGCAGCAATGATATATGTTATTATTATCATGTAATCGGCTTGTCTATTTATTCATTTACATTTGTTCGACTTTATTTGTCTTAGACGGTGTGCCAATGGGCTGGTTGCCACAGGGTTTCCCCCAAGAAATTACCGACGAGAAGTGATGAATCTTATCTGTGAATTTCCTATAGTACAGGGTCCCCTTGTTTAAAATGTAAAGCAGATAAGTGCTATAGAATATTATGCAATGATAACCTTCTAAAAGAATCATAATAATCTAGCTTTGTTCTTCCGTTAAGTATATGTTTTTTTCCAACAGATTTCTTAATTTACGTCTTATGATTTCATAGATAAACTAAATTCCCATGATATGTTATCCTCAAGTCAAAGAGAAAGTCAAATGGCAATTTGGATGTCTATATGTGTTTGTGTGCGTATGTATGTTTTTATATGGGTATGTGTGTATGTATGTATGTATGTATGTATGTATGTATGTATGCATGTATGTATGTATGTATGTATGTATGTATGTATGTATGTATGTATGTATGTATGTATGTGTGTGTATTTATGTATGTATGTATGTATGTATGTATGTATGTATGTATGTATGTATGTATGTATGTATGTATGTACGTATGTATGTATGAATATGTGTGTGTAAGTATGTACGTATCTATGTATGCAGTTGTGTGTGCAAGTATGATTATAAGTACGTGTGTACATGAGATTAAAGTTCGAAGTTCAGGTTGGTAAACTAGTCATGAAAATAACAGCACACTCTCCAGCCTAGACCTACAATTTCCTATATCCTAAGATAATCACTCTGAGGTGGTCGATTTATAGGATATCTTCACTACTACTTATTTTTTTTATCTTTCTTTCATTTTTTATCCTTTTATTCTATCGTCAATCCATCTTCTTCAATTGTGAAACAGATCACCGTCTTTCGCAGTAAACAATTAAAGTCCAAAGCATTGTTTTCTAACCTAACCAAGGTAAATAGAGAGGGTGGGCGCCAGGAGGGGCACCGGCATTAGTTTTTTTTTATAGGTATTTTGCCAGCCCGGGTAAGGCCCCATATGAACGGGACAAAAAAAAACAAAAAAAAAATAAAAAATAGCTTGCTATTCTAGGGAGAAACCACCCCTTCCCACCCCTCCCCCCCTCCCCCCACCCCATCCCTTCCCCCCCCGGGGGCCCAAATTCCCTCCCCCCTCCCCTTCCCATCCCCCCCCCCTTTCCCACCCCATCCCCCCCCATCCCTTTCCATGCCCCATCCCACCCCATCCCCACCCTCCCATCCCCTTCCCATTCCCACCCCTTTTCCCTTCCCCCATCCCCATCCCCTTTTCCCATTCCCACCCCTTTTCCCTCCCCCCCTTTTCCCCTTCCATCCCCATCCCATCCCCATCCCCCCTCCCTCCCCTTTTCCCCTCCCCATCCCCCTCCCCCTTTCCCCCTCCCCCCTTTCCCCCCTCCCCTTTCCCATCCCCATCCCCATCCCATCCCCTTCCCATCCCATTTCCCCCCCCCATCCCTTTTTCCCTCCCCTTTCCCATCCCCTCCCATTCCCATCCCCATTCCCCTCCCCATTCCCCCTTTCC
>NC_061858.1:26420816-26455816 GCF_019202785.1 Penaeus chinensis
TTGGATATCTGCAAAGTATTAAATAGCGAACCAGCCATACCTTCAGAAGTCAGCATTGATTTAAGTGGCTTTACTTAAAAAATAATCAGTCTTTAGGATTTCTGGTACTTTATGATTTGGGTTAACTACTCTTTATTTCATTGAACATGCATTATATATAATGGTTGAGTGATTGTAAAACATTTTTTTTTTTTTTTTTTTGGCACATTTCTGGACAGGAGTGTTGACCTAAGTCACTTTCAGAACATACACACATACATTCATACATAAATGCACACACACACGCACACACACACATACACACACACACACACATATATACATATTCAGATATACATATATATGATTTTCCTCATTTTATCATTACCATCTTTATCATCATTACCATCATCTTAATTATAAGTTTCATCATCATCGTCACCGCCACATTTATCATAATCATCTTTATTACCATCACCTTTATATTAATCATCATTACCATAATCATTATCATCATTATAATAATAATAATAATAATAATAATGATAATAATTTTAATAATAATAATAATAATAGTAGTAGTAGTAGTAGTAGTAGTAGTAGTAGTAGTAATAATCATCATCATCATCTTCTTAATCATAACCATCATCTTCATATTTTTCATCAACACCATCAACACCTTTATCATAATCTCCATCGCCATCTTCATTTTTTCTTCATCATAATCCTTCTCCTCCTCCTCCTCCTCCTCCTCCTCCTCATCATCATCATCATCATCATCATCATCATCATCATCATCATCATCATCATCATCATCATCATCATCCTTACCTTTATCATAATCATCATCAGCTTCCACGTTTTCTTCATCATGATAATTCTCCTCCTCCTTCTCACCATTACCGTAGAATGACCCAAGGAACAGTGGTATGCGGCGCGTGCGTGTGTGAAGCCAGACCTTTGAACTCTTCGGTAATAAAATGCACCTCATTATCCTTTCATTGTCGTTGTTGTTCTATTTCTTATCATTGCAATAGCCTTCGTTGTCGGATGTTCGACTCTGTGCGGTATAAATGGAATCGTGTCTTCTAAGCTTGTAACTTACGTCCATATATTTATTTCTTTTTTTCCTTTATTATGAACTAAATATCCCTTTTTTTCTTAACCCCCCTCCTTTTTTTAACCAAATATCCATTATTATTATTATTATTATTATTATTATTATTATTATTATTATTATTATTATTATTATTATTATTATTATTATTATTATTATTATCATCATTATTATTATTATTTTATTTTTCTGCGTATGATATTTTTTATTTACTAAGTTTTAATCTGATTTTGTATCTGGTCTACCGAAGTTATTAATAGCTTCCTTGTTTTAAATATAATGGACTATATTGATTATTTTTATTTGACACATAACAGTTTTTTAAGCAATGCAATTCCTGTTTTGATTTGTTTTTCTTATTTGTTATTTACTTTTGATTGAATTCTTATTCGTTTTCTGTTGGTTATTTATTATCAATATCATGTTTGTTGTTACTATTGTTGTTATTCTCTCATAATAATAATGATGATAAAGAGCGTAATGATAATGATAATAATAATGATATTGATAGTGATAGTCTTAATGATAATGAAAATAATAATAATGATATTAATGATAATGATAATTAGTATTATCATCTCTCCTATTTTTATCATCATCATTAACATTATCAATATCATTTTCACTGTTAGTATCACTGTTACCATCATCTATATTATCCCATCATTATTTCACTTGTTTGTTTTCTCTTCAGTTTTAGAAAGATGCCACTCGAGATTCACATCACCTTAAGTCCATTATTTTGATACTTGAATCCTATTTTACTATTCTTTTAAGTAATGTGCGCGGAATCTTTCTTATTATGACACTCGTAAGGAGAAATGTTAGCTTTGATGAAGATTATTAAGTCTATCGTGGTGGAATGTCTATTGTGTTGGGTGTATTGTAGTTTCTGTATGTTATTATGTTTAAGCTTCCAACAGATATCTTTCATCTTTAAGAATATCTTCTAAATTTTCATCTTATCACCATTTTCTTTACGTTTTTCTTTTCATATAAATTATCTAAATTTAATAGGTAATGTCTGCAAGAAGTCTGTGGGTGTATCTTCTGTGTTTTTTTTTCCCCATCATCTTCATATATTCTGTTATGAATATCTCATTTTATATTCTAATAACAATACCAAATACTCCACGACTCAGATAGTGGTGTACATCAATAATTATCATCAATCAGGGTACAGAATGGAAACAAAATCAACTTTTAAACAATGCATATTGATAAAATGTTTATTCGAGACAATATAATCCTGTACAGACCTGTCCACGCATTCAGTATGAAAACATTTAGCGAGAGCATTGGCTAGAAGAGAGTTAGGATGTGGAAAAGGACTGATTTATGTATTGGCGGTGATCGTGGTTTTTCTTGCGCTCTGTATTATCTGCCTTAGAAATTCACTAGTCTTGAAAACTACCAGATAATATGGCAAGTCATCAGTTTCCGGGATATGTCCAAAAAGATTCAAATATTTTTTTTTATTTTTTCTTTCATTATATCAACTATCTATTCATCTATCATTTCTGAACTGGCTGTAAAGTGAAAAGTTAGTTCTCTTTAGTATCCCAGAAACTGATGCTTTACAACAAGTCCCAAATAAAGGCAGACATGTTGAGGTTTTATTATTTTTTTTTCTAGCACTACATCTCACTTTGTTTCATTTATTGTAGGAAAACGAATGATTTGTATAAAAGTCTCTTCAAAAACAGCTACTGGGTACCGTGCTATACATAATCGAGTGAGCGGTTACAACAGAGTCATCCAATATTACACACATTCCATGACGTCACCACCGAATTTCCAAAAAAGAGGAGGTTCGGAAATTCATGAAAAAGCAACGAGAAAGAATTTGTCGGAAATGCAAGTGTGGACGTTTTCCTTGGCAGCGAGAGCCAATCAGAACGCAGGACTTTTTTCAAATCCCTGTTGTGATTGGTGGGTTGCTGCCGGGCAAAGTTCTCTCTTACGTTTTCGAGTTATTACTTGCTTTTTCCTGTAAGTACGAACACTATGCAAGTCATGTTTGAAGCAATACAGCCATAATTTCATTTCCTTAAAAAACACAGAACAATCAATGTTTTAAAAAGACACAGCATCTCTCATTTTGGTAAGAACCCACGTCCATGCCCATAACAAATCAAATGAATAAAGTGTCTAAAAACCTTCCACCACCTTTATATCACCTACAGTCAACAACGAGTGAACAGTCTATTGGAAATAGCTCATCATAATTTAGGAATGGTTGATTGGTACTTACAAGAGGGAATAGCCAGGAACACCAAAAAGTCTCAATTTGGCATGTAGGTTACATTCTGAATCTTTATACAGCATACTTACTGACAAATCATTCATGCCATGTTTTTTTATATATATTTTTTTTTTATTCAAATTCGAATAAAACACTGACACTTCACACGGCAGTTTCAGTGCACAACCAACAGCCCGTTTAGCGCAAGGGCATTGACATATCTATAATGAACCCTGTGCATATGGCACACGTTACCGCAGCACGTAACACGGACCAACTACTGAAAACATGCTACGCTGTATGGACCACATAACGAACGAATGAACCAATCTAAGATATATATAAAAAAAGAGAGAATAACGTAATTTTTTTTCTTTTCTCCCCCGACGCATCCACCGAAGGACGCCACTCCAAGCTGTTCCATGTCGCGCTGAGACAAAAAAAAAAAAAAAAAAAAAAAAAAAGAATTAAAAATAAAAATTAATAATAATAATAATAATAATAATAATAATAAAAAGAGTCGTCACATCTGCATAGGGTTCTTTCTTAATTTTCAGAGAACCATAGATCCATAGATATCTCGCGACCTATGCCATATTTCACGACGGGATTTGCGAAACTTGAGCCTTTGCCTCGGTGGTCCCCAAAAGGATTCAATCTTACTTATAAAGGTGTGTGTAGGGGGGGGAGGGCAAGAGAGGGAGGATTATTAATGTCTTTTTTTCTTTTATTTTTTTATTTTTTAAATTGAACCTTATGGCAACTCCACCGTGAGCTCAGAATCCCCAAATCTCGTCTTATTCCAACGACAGGCAAAGAGAAAAAACTGAAGAGAATGAAGGCACACACGATGATACAAAGACCACGGAATAGCTCTTTGCATTATAGAGTCAAGGCCTGTATTTAGGGGCCGCTCTATCTTCAGGGGATATTCGGGGGGGTGTTATGTAGGGGAGGGAGGGAGGGAGGAGGGGGGAAGGGGGATAATTTCCGCTGATTCAGGCTAATTGAGTCAGACTACTGGTTAAAAAACCCCTTGGTACCCTACCCACAACCTCTCATAGGATTTCCTTTGCTGTTTTGTTTATTATTTCGTTCATTAATACCAATAGCTATGGGACTTAAAACTGATTAAATAGTTAAACAGTATCAAAGTTATCTCAAACTGATCATGCACTAGAGTAAGGGGAGGGGGGGGGGGGGGATTTATAGGTCGGTCTCATGCCCAAATTCTTGGTGGCTCTTTGAGGATATCGAGAACACATTCCAAAAAGAGGAGAGCCGATTCAATCCACTGTTCGGTTAAAGAGGGTTAGAACTGGGAGGGCGAAGGGCTATCGCTAGTGTATTTACCAAGGTATCCGAGAAGCAGCTAAGGAGTGTATATATGCAAAGGGCACCCAAGAATTCACGCACAAGAGTCTATTCAACATGTACATCATTTTCACCCACTGGAAAATGGTTTGGGCTGCGGCCTACGCGGGGCTGCGCGGGGCTGGACAGTGTTTTGACCGCGTGGAGTTCGCGGTGACGATGCGGTGGTGAGGCCGGCCTGTGGAGGTGGCCGCCATAGGCCTACACGATTGCAGGTAAAAGCCTACGAAATCCGTAGACCAAAAGGTTATGCCATCAATTCTACGATGGCGACATTACATCAGATTTCATAAATATTTGAAGTTTAGATCAATCATAGGCTATTATAATTCACATATATATATTCTTATATATAAATGTATGTATATATATTCATATATATCTCAAATTGCAACTGGGTTTTCTTTCAACAGGTTGTAATGTGAAGTTTCTATACAATGAGTAGATAATGAAACATTAAGCATTATGAAAGTGGTAGAGATTTAGTTAAAGATATAGAGGTTCTCTGTGCATTTCAGCTGAAGAATATACGATATGGAACACTTTTATATTGGCGTTTTGGGCAATAATAGATTTTAATGACAAGATGAGATGAGGGTTGAAAATCTTGGCTTAGAGCGCAATATTCTTGTCTTAATTATGTTTAATACCACATTTGGTAGAATATCGTAGTCTCAGATACGAAAGACTTTGATGCGGAGTGAAATTTACGTTCAAATTTGTTCACCGCAAAAGTTCAGTCTTCAGCTTGCGATAAATAGTTTAAAACGTTTACATCAGATTCTGTGAAGTATATTTAGTGAATCACTCTCATCCATTGTTTGATACCCCCGACACAGAGAAGTGCAGTTAAATGTCTCTGATTTCATCTACGAGTTAAGTAGCTACTGAAAGACTGGGCACTCTACCTTATGTGACTCGTGGCATCATCAATAACAATAGTACCGGGATCTGAAGCTTGAGAGTAATTTGAGAAATGAGGATATGTGAAACTCAACGTTCTGAATCAAAGAATCGAGAGATGGGAGAAGAAGACGAAGAAGGAGAGATCAAACGAATTCGGCAAGTGCTGGTACTAAGAGAACAATTTATCAGACATGCATCATTGGACCTCGATTCTGTTAGATACAACTGGGATATCAACACCAGAAAGGTTATGTATCAGCAAATATCTCAACTTGGTTCTTGGTAGTAGGATGGATACTGCGAAACACTACTGGAAGTAACACTATTTTATACAAAAAAGCACTTATGGATTTGCAGTATAAGGGTGATTGGGACCCACGCGGACGCTTGAGACTCCAGACACAAAATTATGATTTGGTTCTACGTCATTCCTTTTTTTAAATTATCATTATCATTTTAAGAATTTTGCTTAAACTTCCAAAATCTCGAATAGAAATTATTCTTGAATTTTACCTTTTTTGAGAGCATTTAAGGACTCCTATGGATTTCATGTCTCTTTTTACCTTTACACTTTAGCTCTTTCTTGTGTTAACTTTAGCTTTTCTTCATGCATACTATATACAAATGAACATTTACATGAATGTATCACCTCCGAAGCCAAAGGGTGAAAGGCAAGTCATCATCTGCACTAAGCTTCAGATTAATCAAATGACAAAATCAACCTATATGACCACATCTTGACCACACACATATACATATATATTTTTTATGCTATGCTTCACAAATCAGACCGCATCATCATAATGAATGCAACAGGTAATATTGTGCTCTGTTGGTTCATGCAAGAAATAAGAAACTCGAAAACCATTTACCCTGTGAATAGGGTTACCCATTGGTACTTGGAATCCCTAAGACTGCATAGCAATCAAAGGACTACATAGGAACCCCAAGATAACGTAACAGCCGCAATAAAATCTTAGGAGTCATGATCACATATCACTGACAAGATTACATAGTAACCCGTAACCTCTCTCCTGTGGTGTCCTCAGCCTCCCCGCATGCCGTGTCAAGACCGCGTGTGTCTTGAAGATGAAGGAGACCCTATACTGAAGGTGCCTCGTGTTCCCTGGTTAAACACAGAATCACGGAGGATCCTTACATTATGCAGGTGCTTGAAATTCCCTGAATGTCTCAATTTTTTTTTTTATCTTCTGTAGATACATTTTTTTTCTCAAAAAAAGCAAAAAACACAAGGGTGCTCTTTAAAATATCTGGGTTCCCCTATATCCCTAGATGCCCTTAGAGTCCTGGGTGTCCCTAATGTCCCTGGGTTCTTTTCATAAGCTCTCTGGGTGTCCCAAAATCCCACCCTCAGGTGCTTCGTGCCTCCATGGGTGCCCAAAAACCCCCACAGCTGCGCCTAGAGTGCCAAGCTGAACACTCCCCCAAGGTGAGGGCCAATCCATATAAGGCAGGACTTTTAATACAAAAGGTCAAAACGTTAAATCCAAAGACCACAAGGATCCCCTAAATAATAACATTCCCCAGTAAACCAAGCTCTTCTCGTTAGTGTAAAACCAAAGTCCCTAATATTCACAGTCGTTAAACATCCTAAGATTTTAGGAATTTACTTTAACTGGAGGCGTTTCTTGGGTCACTGTCTTCCCAACATTTCTTCAAAGGGGCATCAAGAGTAATATACAAGAAAGAGTGGACGCATCACCACGCTAGGTTTAACACAGGACTCGTACACTGTTAAAGCCAATGCTGTTTTTCTCTGGTTTTTTTTCTGTTTGACAAAGAGTGACCACTATATATTTTTCTCAATAATAAATAACCAATAATTTCTTAACATACAATTCCAATTTTTGTGTTACCACATACATTTTATGTCCGCTAATCGTGATGTAATGTTGAATCCATTTTTAATGATTACTTTGGTGCAAAATGGAGCAGGAGAGAGGGGAGGGGCCTTGCTGTCCCCACTCCACACTGATGGACACACACTTTGGTTGTGGACAAGAGATACAAAAGGTACCGCCGTCCACACAATTTAAGACTAACGAGTACAACAAAACCTGCAAGGCGAGGAGGAATGTGAAAGGACAGCAGCAAGAGACTCCAGCATCGCCGTCCACCCACGCACTGAGGCTGCTCGGCAGCACAAACACTCGAGCTTTGGCAGGCAAATGGTTGTTCTTGTCGCGTGAGATTGACCTGGAGAACCTCTGTCTCCGTAGCAAATCGTAAACACTACTGACTAACTGCCTAGTCGTCAAAAACCAGAAGAAAAAGGTAACAAAGTGGTACTCATACTACACCTAACGAACAATGACTAAACCGACAGATAAAATGGAATGACATATCTCATTCTGCTCGTTTTTTTTTTGATATTCATACAACCCTCACACAAGAGAGCTACAGTAGTGGTGACATTAAAATATCACAGATTTGATAGAACATTTGTTGTATGTTTTAAATAAAGCACTTGTAGGGGATATGGTACAAAACAAACATGAAGAAAAGCCACACTAGTCTTGTGGCCCTATTTTACTCCCCTGCCCAGGTCCAGTGCTGCACTCTACCCCCAGGCACTGCTAGTCAGGGCAGTGCCGCCCCCACCACCGCCCTAGGGGGGTGGGGGCCTACGCCGCCCTGTGGGATCCACTAGCACCAGTCGTCCTCATCACTGTCACTATGTCGCTCCCCCTGGGCCCCCTTCCGCTGAGGCCCCGCCCCTCCCCCCCCAACCCCAGGGGCAGGCAGCCGCGTCACTGCACGGTCCCGCCCTGGCTTGTACCCGTTAGGCACTGCTGGTGAGGGCAGCTGACGCCGGGGGCCTCGCCCGTAGGCAGCCGCCTGTTCGAAACTAAGTGGCTCTTCTGGCCGCCGCTCATACGGATATTGGTCTCTAATGGGCGCCATGGGCGGCCGCCTGAGTGCCCCTTGGGCAATGATCCCTTGCGGGGGCCCTCGGGGGCGAGCGCTCCCCTCTGTCACTGGTGGAGTCCTTCGCTCGCGGAACACCGGAGGCATTTCTAGCTTGGGCACATGCGTAGGCGAGGCGTTCAGCTTGGGGAAGTTAATGGGCTGAGATCTAGTGGGGGATTTAGCCCCTGGGAGAGTGTGGTGGCTGGGTCCCGCGTGGCCCGCGCCCTGGGGCTGGGGGCCCAGGTGGAGTGTAGAGGGTTTGTTGGGTGTGGCAGGCAACCGACGACCGCCGCCCCGCCGTTGCGGTATGGTCGGGTAACTGGAGCCCGCCCGCCGGTGTGGCGAGGGGCTGCGCGATCGCCGGTCCAGCGAGGCCGTGCCGTAGTACTCCAGCGTCCGGCCGCGGCGCGCTGCTGTCCCGGCGAGCCCTGAGTGCGGCGAGGGGCTGCGCGAGCGGGCGTCCAGCCGCGTGGGGATGTAGTGGCGGTCCGGACTGTTGGACTCCGAGCGGATGTCCCTCACGCCCCAGGGCCGGGCCGGGAACGGCTCGCGGCGGCGGCTGGGACTTCGACCCCGCACCGGAGACATCATGCCGAAGTCGTCGTGCATTTTGCCTGCAAATTAGGGCAGCGTTACACAGGGACGGTCACGCCTCCTTCCACACGAACACAGACACGGGTCATTAACTGACAAGGGTTTTAGTGACTGAAACTATAATCATTTGATGACTAGGCTTGAAGTGCCTTATAGAATGACGACCACTTGTATGACACGGGTCTGTATCGTGACCAACACAGAACAACGAGAAACAAGTAATGAAGCCTACAAAGTGTCAGGAAGTAAAGTGCAGAAATGAAAAGAAATAAATAGATGCTGATACTGGACAACTGGAAGAACAGTATTGAAAATTAATAATGGAAATATGATTAATAGTGGCAATAAAACGATGACAATAATGATTATGAAAATAAAATCAGTATCAAGAGATACACTTAATAGTAAATTATTATCAACAATGAATATAACAATAAACTTATTAATGATCATAATGATAAGAACAATATCATATAACAAAATGAAACCGTATAAATTGATATAATAATAACAATAATAATGATCACTGCAGCAACAACAATGACAAAAGAAGCGCTTGCACTACAGCCACTACTATGGTGACGAAAAGAGACGTTGTTAAAGAATTCTACACTAAAAGAACAAAACACTACAAGTATCTAAAAGTCACGATGGAACACTGTGACCGTGTTCACAGTTTTGCATAATCAACATCTGACGTTCTTAGAAAGCTTTTATTAGTATGAAAGTTAGGCCAAAAGCTGCGCTGAATCGTGTATACATGTGTATAGTTTTTCTTTATAAAAAGAAATACATATTCACGGTGATAATCATGCAGTGTACATAACTGCATGTTATTTATCATATTCATTTATCATATTAATAACTATATATATATATATATATATTTTTTTTTTTTTTTTTTTTTTTTTTTTTTGCTATGGTTTAATTTATGATAAGAAGGGGCAAATGGATAGCGTGCTTAGACGTAGCCCATCGGAGAAACGAAGTTAGATGAAGAAAAAAGAGAACAAAGAAAGCCAGAAAAGGGGAAAAGAGGCAAGAAGAAAATATATGCTAACAAGCAGTAGGAAGAAAAAGATAATTTTAAAAAGGCAATAAGAAGATGAAGAAAAAGACGAAGAAAAAAGAAAAGAAAATCAGAAGAGTCTGAAGATAAAAAAGAAATCAAGACCCAATTGCAAATAAAAATGAAAAAGGAATTAGAACGAATAACCAGGAGCTACTAATAGAGACGAAGATTCAAAATTCTTCGAAAATGAAACCAGCGGCAGCCTCGATAATGAACCTCTTCTCTTCATCATCACTTAACATCAGATGCTAATTCCATGCAGGAGAAGAATAATGATCATGCCAGAAAGAAAGGAATATAAGAAAATACAAATAAAAAGGAATTGGAGGCAAGGGAATGAACGGGAAGGTTTCATTAAACAAAAATGAAAACGAAATTCAAAATGTCACTAACCTTTCCATTAGAACAAACACATCGAGACACACATTGTTTCCTCGTGGTTCAAAGGGGTCGAAGCATATCAACGGGGGGGATATGTCATATTCTTTAGATATACGATAAGAATAAATCACAGTTTGTGGTAGAAAGATGAAAAAAAGGGAAAAACGTGATTTGAATATGGACAATCCGAAAATACACTTCATTTCCCCCCAAAAACCTCATGGGTGACTTGTCAAGGAATCTAGCTTATTATAAAAAGATAAAAAAAGAGAAAAACAACCAATGTGTTTTTTTTTGTTTTTGTTTTGTTTTACATTTTTTGAACTGCGAAACAACGAGCCCAAAGAGAAAAAACTATGTCAGTATTCCTCACTAGCTAATCACAACCTGGAACTCAATCGTGAAAATAAATGACACCATTTTTCAATCAAGCAGTCCTTTACAATATCAAAAAAGGTATAGATATATAAAATAAATAAATATGGGTGCAGGCACAACACCGATGAGGAATAATGAACAATTTTAAGTTCGTAGATTCCTTAACACGTCGTGACTTGTCTTAGACCGTATCCCCTAACTACTGCGGGCATCACTACTACTCTCGGGCATGGCGGACCTTCGCATGCCTTAGTCGGGCCCAGAGATCCTCATTCCACTGAGAAATCGCGCCCTAACGTGAATATATTTTTTTCCATGCGAAGAACACATCTTATTAAATGTATGCTATATTTTTATTATGTATAAGCCATTTGTAATTTATGGGAAATCACGAGTGATTTTTCTTTCTTTCTTTTGTATGTTTTTTTTTTTTTTTTTTTTTTTTTTTTTTTTTTTTTTTTTTTTTTTAATCTTTTAGTGTATTTTTTCTTCTCTATATCTACAGAGGGCGACCTGGTTGGGTTCTTTGAGCGGATCACGTGAGTCCCAAGGCATCGAAGTCACTAGTCCCCAGTGTGTACATCGGGAAAGGCTATCAAGCATGTCTAACGTTTATACCACTATCACCCATACCGTTAAATAAAGTTCTAAAACACGGAATGTATCCCTGACTTTTTTTTTTTTTGCCCATCCAAAGTAATGTTCTGGATTTTTGTGCTTCGATGGGTGTTTTACATGTATTTTTAAATAGGTGGGTCTTTACGTTTGTTCGAAGTGACAAGCAAGAAATTAAATTGGGTAAAAAAAGTGGTAAACGTTACCATACTTCTGGCCTTTTCCGATTTTGTTTCACTATCGCCGAGGCACCATTTTTCACCTGTTTCACAAACACCATCACTTGCAAATATTACATACTTTTAATGACTAACCGTCTCTCACTCTCTCTCTCTCTCTCTCTCTCTCTCTCTCTCTCTCTCTCTCTCTCTCTCTCTCTCTCTCTCTCTCTCTCTCTCTCTCTCTCGCTCTCTATCTATCTATCAATCTCTCTCTCTCAACCTCCACAACTCCCTCTCCCTCTCAATCTCCATCTCCTTCCTCTCTCTCTCGCCCTCTCCTTTCCTTCTCCCCCCCCCCTCCCCTTTCTCTCTCCCCCTAACTCACACACACACACACACACACACAGACACACACACACACACACACACACACACACACACACACACACACACACACACACACACACACAGGATGAAAGTTCTGGGGTCTGGCGACAGGTGAATCCTGCCCGCAGCAGATACATACCTCCAGTGCCCTGATGATGACCTCGCCTGGCTGGCCACATGACCTACCTCGGAGCCTACCTCGCTTGTGGCCGTGGTCGTACTTGACGAGGTCCACTAAGTCGCTCACGGCGTCGCTGAAGCCGACGTCGTGTGGCTGGCCGGCCCGACGGGGCGACGGGCTCCTCCTGTTGGGCGTCGGAGATCTTAGCCGTCTGGGGGTATATGACGTCAGGTTATATTGGGTCACAGCAAGAGGGGGAGGTCGGGCTGGGGTCATCGCCTCGCCTCCAACTTACGTCTACTGTGCTAAAAGTACCCTGCGGTCTTAAGCTCTCTGCAACCTAGTCTTTTAAACACCGCTACTGTGGCTTGTACAGTGTCTTCAGCTGATTCTTCCAGTGGCGGTTGGCAGGCGCTCAGCACTAAGGGCGCTTGGGCCATCGGGGGTTTAAGGACGATGTTATATTTAGAAATAACAGATTTATGATTTTTTTGTAGTTATAGTTTTCGAAAGTCCAAAAGCCTTTTGATTCAAACATGAGAATCTAATTCTTAATCTTATCTCGGCACTAAGACACTAGAGGCAGAATAATCATCTGGCGAATCTTACGATCTAGTTAGCCTTATAGATTACTTATCTTAATAGGAATACGTGAATTATTAGATTTAATTATAATGTGTAACAAACTGTCCTGAAGTGTGTGAACGCTTAGGGCATGGTCATACACCAGAGGTCTCAGTAAATGTATTCAGTCAGTGTGAATATGAGCGAGAGACGCGCCAGGCAGGCGGCCGCGTGTCGACTGACCTGTGCGGGGGCGTGGGCGACTGGAAGCCACGCGAGGGCGACGGCGAGCGCGACCGGTACCGGCTGACGGGGTACTCGTCCGGCCGGAGGTGTCTTCCGCCGTCGTCCGAGGCCAGGGAGCCCCGTCGGGACGCCGCTTGCACTACCTCGGCCAGCTCCAGCCCCACCTTCAGGAGGAGGTCAGGTCAGCAAAGGTCATCCTACCACATTCGCTGTTCGCAGGCGTCACGCATCACACCGCAGGGTTAAGAGGGACGATGAAGGGGAAGGGGGAGGGAAGACTCTCTTACAGGGGAGGGAGGGGGTGGGGGGTAGGGGGAAGACTGTCCTTTGGTCACCCCTGGGGCAGCGTGACCCAGTAAGGGCACGCGAGTGACTTTGGGGGCATTGAACACCATATTCAGATTTCTTTTGTCCGAAACAGACAGGCAGAGATGGCTAAGAGAGAGTTTCGTGATGCCCTCGTGAAGCCTGCGAACAGCTGGTGGCGAAACGGGAAGGCGTGTCTTAAAAGTATTATGGATAAATATTTGCATTCTTAATCTATATTATCCATAAGTAAATGCTTTAATTAAAAGGGGAGAAGAAGGAGTTTATGTTAAAAAGGGACCGTAAATTAACAATATTTTGTTGATCTGAAAGCTAAATGATTCCAAAACTATAATCAGACTGATTCCTAAATGCCAATACAAATTACAGCGTTGTCAGTATTATAATTACTCCTTTTTAATGTAATCATTTCCGAAGTTAGCTGTCTCGTGGAAATAATTAAATTAACAGAAAGATACAGATATTTTTTATAAGCATTATCAGCTGATCAAAACAGGATAGAATTCAGCCAAACAGATCATTCATAAATAATTTCCCAATTCGCACACAGCACATGCCGGAAATATTACATCAGAAAGTAGTGAAATAATGCAGCAGGTGAGTGTATTAGACATACAAGCAAGAAATGTACAGCTTTGCCTTAATAATAAGACCGTGTGGCACTTGTTCAAATACTTATCCAATACCAAGTGGCAACGCAGCGGTGCTATTTTAAATACACTACGAACAAACGTGAACAATTCTTTAATCATATCACAAAGAACAATAATACTTAACGCTGCTATAACCACATGGCAATAGACAACACTACCACTAGCCGTGACATAGGACAGTATGTACATTTTTTTTCTTTTGTGTATTAAAAAAAATATCTCTTGACATGAGGTGGCACTGAGAAAGACGTCTGTAACAAACATACCAAATGTTGGGACAGATAAGATGATTTTTATTTCGTCTACAGGAAAAAAGACAAGGATTAATAGGATTTTACTGTTTTTTTTCTCTCTTCTTTTACTTTGGAAAAAAAATATTGTATCTTGTCTTAGCTGCAAAGTACAAGGGACTCGAGAAGAATGAAAGTAGAAATGGAGAAACATTAAAAGAACTGTGAAGATGTAATCAAATATTTTTGGTGTGTTTGGTTAAATGTAAGGAGGTGATGGTACAGCAGAAGTAGACATAAGATACTTAAAACCTAATACGTACATACAACTGAAAGGAAAGGAAAAAGATGGTTAATAACAACGACGGAAAAGACGAAGAGAAAGAAAGAAAGAAAGAAAAAAAAGTGTTCATAAGAACAATTTTGAAAACCCTGAGCCCAGGTTGGACTAAAATAACACCAGCAAAGGAAGAACTACGGGAAAGAAAGGACAGATTAATAAGGGAAAAAACACGGTGTAGAAGAAACGGTGACTAACTTAGACAGAGAGGGATCACACACACACACAAATCACGACGAGGTAGTAAAGAGGTTAACGGCAGTGGAAGAAGGAAAGAACATATGTGGAAAGAACAACAAGGTAGAGATAAGAAATACAATTGATTTTTGGATGAACTCAATACACGAGTTGAACCAAGAAATAATAAAAAATAAGGGAGGAAGACAGAATAAGTGATTATAACACACAAGTCACAGTCATGGTAAGGCGATTTTAAGAATATAGTGTTGATACTGATGGTGATGTAATGATAATGATAACGATAATAATGATGATAATAATAATAATAATGATAATGATAACAACAATAATAATAATAATAATAATAATAATAATAATGATAATGAAAGCAACAATAATAATAATGATAATAATAATGATAATAATGATAATAATAATGATAACAATAATAATAATAACGATGATAATTAAAATAAAAAAGAATAATTAAAATAATAAAAACAATGATAATAATAATGTTAACAATAAAAAACAATGATGCTAGTAAAAGTAAAATAATATTATTATAATTATTATTATTATTATTAACAGATGATGATAATAATAATAATGATAATATAATGATAATAACAATAATAATGATGATAATAATAATGACAAAATATAATAATAATGAGAGCAATAATAATTATCATGATAATAATAATTACAATGAAAATGATGATGCTAATGATGATAGTATTAATAATGGCAATAGCAATAAACTACAAGAATGGTGATGGAAATGTTTCTAACAAAACAGAAGGCAAAGAAGTGTACAGTAGATTTAATAGACAGTAAAATAATAATAATAATACAATAGAATAGGGTAGACAAAGAAAAAAAATGCAGACAACAAACAACAGGGTTAGACAGACAAAGTGATAGATAGACAGTTGAAATAGACAATGCATTAAAAAGTAGACAATAGCACTAGCAAAGATATCACATGTACACTGAGCTATGTTACAAATACCTCACAAAATTTTATACAAGAGAATACACTCAGGATAGCCTCGAGTTACTCAATGACACAAGGATACAAAGTTTTACTACATAAGCTTATAGAATACACTAATAACCGTAGCGTTGCACTTGTACTATATATTATCAGGTTAAGATAATGTCTTATTACCTATTACTTATAATTTGATTATTATATATATATACCATTTGACTGAACACTTGGCAGTGGTAAAGAGAAATATATGATGATGGTGAAACATTTCAGTGATGGTGATGGAATGAGGTAAATAAGCAAAATTGATGAGGAAAAAACAATACCATTAGTAATAAAGATGAATGTGTTAAAATAATGGTTGTGATCACATTAAATCAACAATAATAGTAATGTTGAAATAATAGTAATTATATCAAAATAAAGGTAATCCCGATAAAATATCAATGAAAGAACCGTAGTAACAAAACCAATAACGATAACAAAGGAAACGATACCGAAGAAACACAAACGAAGAAAATGACAACCAAAATTAATAACGAAGATACTAATAAGGTAATAATAATGCCAGAAAAAAAGTTATAATTAATTGACTCTAATAACTTAAAATTATAACAATGATACTGATTATGGAGACAATCTCTATCACAAATGACCTTATGGATACTATTAATAATGGTAATTACAGTTCAACAACATTATATCAACAACAACACAAAAAACAACAAAAATGCTAATATTAATAACACCGACCTTAAATTAAAACTCAAAAAAACTACAGGAAAAATATGTCAAGCGTAGCAACAATAATTTCATATAGACCCATTAGAAAACTGTCATACACACATACAGTTTACAGAATAGTTTAGCACTACATCGAGAATAATGAAGAATTGCAGGTGACTGAAGTTAACGTTGAGACATGGTTTCGACAAACAAAGTTTCAAGAGATTTTTGCTATGTAGATATATATATATTTAAACACGAATAGAGGTTTTAAGACGTGTTATTTTTTTGCCTACGAGAAAAGAATCATTCTGATTTTTTTTCCCTCTAGATCTCATATTCATTTTCTGGGGGTATTTCCTTGCAGATTTGTAGAAATTTGGTTAGATTTTATTCTCTCACTTTTGATTTTATTAATCAGGGATTGATAAATGTAATATAAAATATACATATTCTTGTCAACGTTTAACTCAAGTCCGCTGCTTAAGTCTACAAAAAATAGTTACATCTCATCTTAACAGCATTGAAAACTACATTTCTATCACGCTATTCATAAAATGTAAAGCTAGAGTTACATATGAGGACTAGGCCATACAGGGGTTGGGGGTGGCTGGTTTCTAGTTTTTCTAATAATACCATTGTTTTCAGAAAACCCATTTTCTAGTAGGTAGTAGCGCTTAGCACACTACCTTAACTACAGTCTACATTACGTCCAGCATCAGTCTATGTCAAACTTTCAGGGTAAACTAGGAATCTATATTTACCTAACCTATGTCCTCGCGTTTCTAAATTTTCTAAACTCTACTAGTAAAACTTGTGAATATATCTTGTTCATAGAGACACTTTTTCGTTCTCTGCCCAGGCAATATACAGGAGTCTCATAAAATCTAGGAAAACATTTTTGAAGACTAATAATTTCATTCTAGAACCGACAGGAGAAGAGTGAAGCATCACAAAGATTCTAGAAGACAATAATTTGTGACGTCGAAAACTGACAAAGAGCTTTAGATGTCCCGAAGTCAAATTTGCTTACATCAGTGACGGGAAGAAGTTTGGGGGGGAGGGGGTCCAGGGGGGGAGGGGCACAGAAGAGGAAGGAGGGAGGGAAGGAGAAAGGGAGCAGAAAGGATATCAATGAACAGGTAAGAAGATTAAAAAAAAAAAAGTCTATTCACTTTGGTATGAATATAAGTCAGAACATCCAAAGCTCGATGGTTAAATGGCCACAAATATACGAAACACTAGGATATAGCAGAAGAGACTTTTCAGCTCAAGAGAGTCCACAAGAAAGTTGAACTAAGTCGAACGGATACGTGAGAAGTCGAAGAGAAAGTCGGGGTCAGGGAGTCGAAACGCAGCACGCAGGTTCGGAATCGTCAGCATCCAGCCTCGAACTCGCGACCTCTGAGGCTCCGGGTTATGAGGACGACCACGGCAGCCCATCGGTCGAAAGCTAAACTAAATGTGTGTTATCTGTTTCGATCAGAAAATGACTCGCGGTAATATGGAATGCGGTACATCTGCGTTACCCTAAACGTTCTTCTTCTGAATATAATGGGTCACAAAACGTACCATATTTTTTAATGTATAAATATTCCTCGGAAGTGTGTTTTTCCTTTCTGTAAGAACGTACTAAAATCATTTAAATACAAACACTCTTCTTATCATCCATGTGTATACAATTGTTAACTATCTCTACTTTTTGCACGTAAACCAAACATAATTAGATTAAAAGAAAAATCTATCCTCACTCTCTTTTCCACATATTAAACTATTTTACTCTCTATCTATCTATCTATCTATCTATCGCTATCTATTAATCTACCTTGCTATCCTTAGTTATTATACTTCTCTCATATCTCACTGAAACTATTTTTCTCACTATGCCTGTCTCTCATCTAAATTACTATAAAACCATCTATCTTTCGTCAATATTCAGATCTCTCTTCTATATTTTGCATAACTTATCTGTCTTATCTATCTGTCTACCTTTCCAACCTATCCAATGACAAAAAAAGCAAATTGCAAGGGAGAAAATAACAAAAACAAACTGACAAATACTGTCTACTGATCGCTACATCGAACTATCCACCTTCTCTCCACTTCAGTTTTTCCTTCCCTCGCCGCTACACACCTGGCATAAGAACCGAGACGATGTGTTCTCGTTTGCCGATGTAAACTACACACCTGACGCAGATAATAAGACGCTAAATACTCTTTTGGCGACGCAAACTACACACCTGGCAAGTATTATGACACGCTAAATACCCTTTGGCCGATGCACATCTACACACCTGGCGTAGATGCTCGCTAGTGACTCTCACCGAGGTAAATTCTACACTTGGCTTAGATGCTGAGACCCCAAGCCCTAGGAGTGTCCGCGTACCACTCTCCTTCCCCTGCGGATAACACGGCTGCCTCCCCTTAACCACGTCGCTACCACGCTCGGAACCCTTTCTGTGTCACCAGGGGTATAGCGGATTAGGGATGATCTAGCTCGCTTGGGAATAGGGGACTGCTGTTCTCTGTATTAGTCTAGTAAAACTATGGACTGGTTTAGGTATGGATAAGTTGTGGTTTACTCTAATGGTGTTTTAGCTGGATACTTATGACTGAGGAAAAAAATGATGATTTACAGATAGTCTCTCTCGCATTTGCAAGTGATATTATTTTTTTTTTATCGTATTTTGTATACAATTCCTAGCAGTGATTATGTGACAAGCAGAAAAAGTTATATTGAGATTAACTTTCGATAACTAAATCGAAAGTACTTTCTACTCAACTGACTGTTGTCACGTGTTATTACAGTATGTTCTAAAGCAAGCATATGACGACTAGTTGCTAAAAAAACTGATGTATATCAAAACTGATGAAACGATGCATACAGTAGCATGATCTTGCATCTATACACTTTATGTACCTCAGAGTACGCTACCCAACTACAAAGTCACAAAAGTGACTTTTTCACTATCATCCTGATTTAATTCCTATCTCATGACTGTCAGTCATCAAATGATAACCAAGGCATTCCTCTGAATCCTTCCCAGTCCCTATCGTTCCCGACGCGTCCTATCGAGTTCCGAGAGTGTCGCGAGGCGGGGCCGGGGGGGCACGGGACGAGCCATGCGGCATGTAAACAAGGTGACGCCATGCAACGCGAGGACAGCTAGCACCAAACCTGGCAGCTGCCAACACTCGACCCCTCCTGGTCACTACCACGGGTTGGGGGCGCACCACCGCCTCCACCTAACAACGTCAGGGACTTTACCGACCCTTTGTCACTACCAAGTACATTGTCTATGCTGCAAAAACGGAGAAGATTGAGAAGGTTGAGTGTTTATGTACATGGTGGAGTATCGCAGAGTATCTCACACAGGAGGTCCACACAACCACCACCTTTACCCACTAGACTTTCCCCCACATAATCTACGGTAACGATGTCTTGAACACACGTCCATCGCGCAGGATGAACGAACCATGAAAATCCCCAAAGCAAAGTCCAGTCCAAGGTGGTGACTGTTTCACAATTCAACATCAAAAATATAGTCCACTGTATAATCATGATATATCAGTCAACATCTTGCAGAACAGGCGTCCCTCGCTATGAGTGCAGGGGGTCGAGGCCGAGCTGAGTCTCCGACGCCCTACCTTACGTTGGACTGCGAGAGGCTGCCCTGTCGACTCGGCTGCCCCTGGGAGTCCATAGGCTCGTGTTGCTCGTCGATGGAGCGGGAGAGGCTGATGCGTGACTCGTTGGTCTTGGGCGGCGCGGCGGGCGCTGCTATGCCCATCAGCCGCGCAAACAAACTGGGCTTCTGTGGTGCCACCAGCGGGGGGTCAGGGGGGGGTCAGGAGTTCGAGACAAGGAAGCTCAGGTTGGTCTGAATTCAGCCGCTCTTTTGTCACAAACACTCAAAGGCAAGAGCTAAAGTTAAGTTAGGGCTGCATAAGCTTAATGCTTTATTTTGATGAGTTTGAATCTTGATATGCAAAACACATATTATGAACTGACTCTCAGTATTGAAAACATCTACTGGATAGAGAGAGAACACCGTGTAAATAAAACAACAACAAAATAACATAACATTAACAGCTTCCATATTTCGAACTGCTATAAACATCGATTTGAACATCAGGATTTATAATATAAGTTGCGAGTGATTTATAAACATCAACAACAACAAGAATAAAGAAATCAATTGAATGCGGGATGATAGAGGAAGAAGGCAGTGAGCGTGTTGTGGGATGACAGTAATAACCCACAAAACTGGCAATAAGGTCGAGTCTCCCATGCCATGTTACATGTAAACTCGCCCTTCATTGAGCCGACTCATTCGACTTTGCCACATGCTCCTAAAAATATACATGTATATCATCAACTACGAAACAGGAGAGACAAAAAAACTAAAAAAAAAAAAAAAAAAGGGGGAAAATATAAGTAAGTAGAACAATTAAAAATGAATATTTAAGGTTTAAAGTTTAAGTGCATTGTTTAAATATATATTTCCTATTTTTTCTCTCTCTCACTTGAAATCTACGTTAACTCCTTTCGATCTGACGGAAGGGTAATCATTAAAAAACACACAAAACAAAAACAAAAAACAAAATCGAAAAAGAACACGTGCCATAGTCATTTGCGTCGATTTGTACGTTGGTACCGTCACCCACTTGCACCCTCGCTTGTTGTTATACTGATATCATCTTCATCGTTTGTTATGTAAAACACCGTTACACACAATGGGTGAAAAGCTCAGCACGAAAGGAATAAGTTGAAAAAATATATATACTGTATGTAAATAAACCAAAAAAAAAAAAGGAAAAAAAAAACTTGTCCCAATATTACATAGATTTCTTAGTGCCTTGTTTCAATTGTATATATATGAATTATTTAGCAGATGCATGGTGGATACTTTTTAAAATGTTCTAGACCACAGTCACTATCAAGGAGTCAATCACTATTAAAGATCACATCACTAGTTTACGGAATCCGGAACCATCGCCCAAGATCGATTTTATCTTTGTTTCATAACTCTTCCACTAATAAAGAGAGATAAAAAGGAGAGAAGAGAGAAACAAAAAAGAGGCAGAAGGTCCATTACCGAAAGATACTGAAAGATCCTCCAAAACGCACTTGAGATTATACCACCTCCTTCTCCTCCTCCTCCTCCTCCTTCCCCTTCTCTTCTTTCTTCTCCTTCTCCTTTTTATTTCCTTGGGCTATGGTTGGCGGTGTAATGTACACTAACGTGGGGGGCGGGCGACTGGCATGCGAGCCTCTAGAAGTTGGCCTGCCGGAACCTGCGTCTAAGGCCTTCATATTTCCATTATCATTTGTGTTCGAGTTTAGAACACAATCAACACTACACATTTACAAATACAAACGCAAGTCCATATTACACCTATTTGCGTCAGGACTACCTGGTGGCGTCGGTGCAAAGAGGTGACTAAAATGATAATAGTAATTTAAAAAAATGTAAAAATACAAAACAAATGAAAAAGAACAGAGAGAGTGCGTGTTCGAAGACGCAGGTTCCGCCACGAAACGCGTGTCTCCATTAGTGAGGAGGCACCCAGACATATAATGGAACCCTCTTGGAGAACCTCATACACATCTTGGATTGGAAGCAGTTCTTTTCACAGCCTTGCAGCGGGTGTTCAATGTAGTTCTAAGACAGGTTCGCGTCCGGGTCTGTTTATGCCAAGGTCAGGGCGCTCTCTTGGCATTGGTCTGCCGTGGTCTAGCGTTGCTTCTGTGCCCACGGGACGGAGCCACGAGTTTGGACAAGCAAGATCACTGGAAGCTACGGAGAATACTGCCCTGGCAAAGCCTTTTTTATGGCGACTAGTATATTGGCTTATTGGCTTACTGCAGACTGTTTTTTTTTCGTGAATGACAGACGTGGCTGTGAGCTTTACTCGCTGTTCTGAGGTGCGAGTTGATTACTGTGACATCATTTGGTCTTTAACAGACCGTCAAATGCCACACAGGGTGCCATTGAAGAGTCCTTTTTGATACAAATCATAATTTTTCCAAATTATATTCATATCTTTTAAGGGTGCCAAAAAAGAATTCATTCTTATTTTACGATGTTAAAACAATTCAGATAAACACTAAGTTTTATTTTCTTTGTTATAAGAATGAAGCAAAAAAGGCTACTTATCGATGATCAGTCTCGAAGGTCTAACTTTACTTGCATCTTTAAGCATTCTCAAACCAAAAACTCAAAAGAAGCTGACGCAAACCAAGAAAAAACAGACCCGGAACATCTACCGTTCCTGGATACGTTTTTTGGCCAGTGGGAGGAGCGGCACACAGGTTATGCAACAGAAAGCGAGTTCAGTGTTGGGTGTACGTGGTGTGACTGGCAGATGGAACCTCGTTGCAAACGCCCCTCGCAAGTTAGCAGAATTTGGGAAGAAACACTTATCTTCTTATTTCCACTTTTTCCAGACTAATGAAAAGGTTTCATGCTTCATTCCGTTCCCTTTCCTTGCTTTTTTTAAAGGTTGTTACAAAGTAGCGACATCGGCGTGGTACGAGTGAGGCTCGACCAGGAATTCCCCAGAATTAGCCCAAAGCATCCTCGGCACAGAGGTCGGGATCTCGCCCAGTCTCACCACATACGCACAGAATATGCATAACGCCATACTCTTCACTTTTAAGTAGAACAAACATGAGCAAAAAGTAAGATTTTGATGGTAAGATTATTAAAAGAAAATTAAGATATTCTCAAAATACTACCGCATCTATCGAGGAGTCTGGTGCTCTTTCCTGCAAATGAAACAACAAGACAAGGTGTGTCACTCACTACAACAGGGGCCAAGTACTTTCATACCAGGTACCAAATTATTATCGTCAAGTCGAATTCACTACCCAGTATATCGGAAAATTTGTCACATGAGATAAAAAAAGGGGAGGGAAGCATATACACCCGCGGTCACTCAAGATGCTGTTGAGACTCGTTAAGCCGAGGCAAGTTTACAGACATAGACCGATGAATGACTAGGTAGTATTAGCAAAGGTTTTTCTCCTCTTGCTCTGGAGGAGAGTCGGAACAGCGCCCTGAGTGGCCGCAGGTGTATGACACATAAAAAGACACCTCCATCAGGATAATCATCATGGTCTTATCATTTCTTTAGAAGAATGTATTCTCTTTCATTCAACAAGGATAGTGAAACGTGAACAGAGTGGGAGTGGTCGACTCAAAGATGGAGAGGTACCGGGCGTAACAACGACAGAAGGTCAGCACTGGTATTGGCACTAGGTCATACAAAGGGGGCACAGCTACCTCTACTCAGCTTCCATTCAACCATTGTTCCTGTGCTCAAGACTCTTTTCTTCTTTTACCTTTTTTATTAAGGGCAAAGGGGAGTACTTTTATAATTTCTTCATATATATATATATATATTTTTTTTTTTGCTCCCTCTTATTTTATTAAAATCTTTCTCTCCTTCTTCGGTGACATTCCGCTCGTCGCTTGGGGGAAATCTGCACAACACTCGCAGGTGGCTGAACGTCTGCATTTTTTCCCCCGTCATGGCGACAATTTCTTTTCATAGAAGCAAAGAAGGAAAAGAAAGAGCGGTCTGTGCTCTTTACGCAAACAAAACAAAAACAAACAGACATAAAAATCCACGTGGATATTGCCAGAGAGCAAAAACAATGGTTGATGCAGCTTGTTCATGGATTCTTATTTTGCCGGAATTATCTCTCTGCCTTAGGACACGAAAAGCAACATTGCAGAGACAATATCAAATAACATTTCCTTCTTGGGTCATAGTAGTAGGTCACCCGTGAGAAATACATCCAAAGCCGAATATATTTCCACGGGTATACTAAAAGATCCCTTCTCTTGATTTAATATAATATGTGATAATGGTTTTCCCGCGTCAAAATTTAAAAATCCAATCGATTGCCAAGTCAACAAAACAAGACCTCCAGAACACTTTTACTGAGCAAAAAATAATGCCATGGACAAAACTGGGTGGGGAGGGGGAGTGGAGGGGGGGGGGGTGAAGGAAGAAGGGAGAGGAGGGGGCGAGAGAGGGACAGGGACGAGGGGGAGGGAAATGGATAGAGGGAGGGGGGAGGGGAGAGTAGTGAAAGGGGGCGCTGTCTAATACTAACAAAGAACGCTAAATCACCATGGCTCAATAAACACACAGAAAAGACACGCACACACACATGTAATAAATCTCATATCACAGTCCTACAAACATGATCATCTATGTTGTGGAAACTATGTGGCTCTCACTGCAAAGATAAAACGGCCACAGTAAACAGGTGGCCACTATAAAGAGGTGGTCACTATAAAGAGGTATCACTATACATGTACGGACAATAGGAGAGGATACTTGTAACCTGGGTCTGTATCCCCTTACAAAAAACAAAAAACAAAAACAAAAAACAAAAAAATCAAAATGGGTTAACAGGTGAGGGACAGGTACGAGGATAAACATTGCAAAGTATCAACAGATCCATGTGAGATGGTAAACAGGATAGGTGTAGTAACATGGCCTAAATATTATCCATGTGATAAAAAGTTCTATGGTGCCACTATGTAAAAAAGAGATAATATAGGTTATAAATTCATCAATGACCATCGTAAGCTTAATTCTACAAAAAAATCGTCAAATGTATAAAATTTCTATTCGGAGGTCATAGCTACACACTCGAGCATCCTAGAGCAGTACCTTGAGTACATACTTAACCTAACACTCAGAACTGGCAACACGTAACATTGTAATTTTGTCTCACGTGCCAACATTCTTGCAAGAATCACTTGGAGATACACCTTAAAAAGAGAAGCAACCAGTGGGAAAGCTATAAGTATCGAGTACCGAATCCCAATGTTACGCCTCACAAACGAGTTACTGTGAACGTGCTGTAAGGAGACAAGTGACTCTGGGCGAATGCAGGCACTGGCCTTCCTCTCCAACTGGGCATAGCAACAGAATTTTCAAGTGTTGTATAAAGGTACAACCAGATACTCACCATCAACCTTGAATGCTCCAAATTCTTAACAGAGCCGTGAATTGGAGAAGATTCAAACTTTGATAATAAGCAAACTGTCTTACCCTTTACACAACTGCCTGTTCTTCTGGACTTATTTCTACAGGTACTGCCAATAAAAACCATCAACGTGTTCTACTTGTCCTGGTAATCTAATATAATACCATTAAGCTACTGGTACACAAGTCCCAGTACCATATTAAGCTACTGGTATACTAAGTCAGCCAACAGCAAGGTGTCTGTACCAATTATGGATCTGCTAACGAAGCGGTGTTTACTCAGTGGCTATAAGGCATGTTTGTGTGGCACAGATACAACCACTTTACGCGGCTCAGAAAACAAACGCGTCACACACAAAGCTCAAATATGGAAAACAAAATATTCCCACCCAAAGCTTAGAAACTTTGAACACTAAGGTTGAAAATCGAAATTCTATTTGGCAATTACCAAAAAATTAAAGAGGGAGTAAATCTTGAAAACCGAGTAAAAATAAAAGTATCTGCATTTACCACCAAAACATGCCAAAAGTGAACAAGGCACTTCATTGTTTTCATGGAGAATACTGGGCTGAATGTCAGCTATGTAAAGTCTGAGGAGCAAGGCTGGTTTTCGCACAGCCAGTGGACGGCTGCAGTCAACATGGGCCAAATCTATTCTGGGACGAACGACTTTTATCAGTGCCAAGATACTGTAAACATCGAGTGGGCGGTGATTAATAGTACTTCATGAGGTGACTAAAATAGATCTTATAGTATCAGGATACTGTATATATATGTAAAGATATAGGGTTGAGTTCATATCATCTATTTTATATCTGAAGTGAAAAAAGAGG
This sequence comes from Penaeus chinensis, assembly GCF_019202785.1. NCBI lineage: Eukaryota > Metazoa > Arthropoda > Malacostraca > Decapoda > Penaeidae > Penaeus > Penaeus chinensis. The sequence goes on from NC_061858.1 coordinate 26,447,186, forward strand.
GGCGTGTATATATACTGTATGCTTTATACCAACTATTCTTATTAGTCAAGTGGGTGGGAAGCAGGTACTGGTTGAAGCACAATGATCTAGGCCACACAATAAGTGTAACAGGCCTATAACAGCCGTCTTACTGATTCGGTTTCCTGCTCCTCAGTTTCCCCTGTATCCTCAGTTTCAAATGTTTCCTCCGTTCTCTCTGTTTCGATGATTTGGTTCTCAGCTTTTTCCATATTGCTGAGGAGCTGTTCTCCCTCCCCGCATAATATGTCCTCCGTTGACTCAAACTTTTCATCCTCATCATCCTCCTCCTCCACTACCTCATTCTCTTTATCTTTTGCTTCCTCATTCTCATCCTGCAAGGTTTTGAAGAGATTTCTTATACATCTACCTCCTAAGTCTTAAACTTAAAAAAAGAACCCTTTAGAGCTCTAGAAGATATAATGTTGAAATGAAAATAAAAAACGAGAAAAGAAATATTCATTAATGAACCATGTCGCAATCAGGGCGTTCCATCATTACATGACAAAAAAGAAGAATAAAAAAAAATCCAAATTCCTTCCCCGTGCGGAGAGGATTACATACCAATAAGTCCCTGATTGTGACATAACAGAACGCAAACCTAACAAAAAAAGAACTTGGAGAAAGGTCAGCTACATCCCCAGGCAGAGGAGAGAGGTAGACACAGAGAAAGAGAGGAAGAGAGAGAGAGAGAGAGAAAGAGAGAGCACATCGCACTGACCAGGCCTCCCGTGGGTTGGATTTGGCCGAAACGAGTCGTCCGCCAGTTTTCCAGGATGAGTAGGGCCCCGTAGATTTTACCCACTGTCAGTTTCTCGTATTTAAGTTCTGCAAGAGAGGGTTTGTGATGAGTTTTTTTTTTTTTATCTTTTAATTTTTTTTAGTGGAAGGAAAGTTGGGGCTTTTGGGAAGAGGGGCGATGTCGCTGATTAATATCTTCTGTTTTATCAAGAATATCTATTCACATGTCTATTCGACCTAAGAGTATAATTTTGGCACTGTTATCAGCACCGAAAGACTAAGGTACAACAACAAAAATAATCAAACTTGTAATAAACGCACCAAAGACTTACAACATGACCCCCAATTCCCAGCGTCTCACATATCCCCCTCCCCCCTCCCCTTACTACCCTCTTCTCCCTCCCCACTCCCCCCATCCCGCCTTCCCTGCCTTACCATCATCTGGAGGCACTATGAAGTCAAGATTCTTTTTGGCTTGGAGTGGCCACAGTTTCTTGATGGTGGCCCTCAGCTCCAAGTCCGCCTGGTCCATCTCCTCCGCGGGCCTCATCTTGATACACAGGTTCTCGCGGATGAGCGCAAAGAGCGTGGTGGTGAAGTGGACCTGCCGGGTGATGAAAGGGCTATTGAAATACTTCCCTCATACCTTTTCAAAAATAGTTTTTTTTCTTTTTTTCTTTCTTTTTTCGTAGGGTGATGGACTCTCGTAGGAAGGGATTTTTTGGAAGGGTGCGCTTGTGATGATGATAAGTTTGTTGTGGATGTGATGAGAGTGTGGTGATCCTCTTATCCTCTCGCTGTAGTGGTGCGTGGGTGGTGATGACAGTTTGTTCTGGTCGTGAAAGCTTTTGGTGGTGGTGTCGATGGAAGAGCTAGTGGGGGGAAATGCATGATCCTATGCGTAAGTGACGTTAAGGATCTGTAATGGTTGTGATGAAACTGTGGTGAAGTTCTTGCAAGAAGGGTCATAGGCTGAAAGGTCTGCTAACTCAAGTATGACTCGAGTGGCAGTCTGTTGACTAAAGCATGTTCCTTAAATGACATCCTCTGTTGAGTAAAATATACCAGTTGTATAATAAACTTTGCTGATTAAAGTATTTTCCTTGACTGGCATCCTCTGTTGACTATAGTATTTTCTTTGAATTATCTGTTAAATAAAGTATGTTACTTGACTGACATCCTCTGTTGACTCAAGTTTACCTCTCAGCTGAACCCTCCATTGATAAAAGTATACCCAGTATACTGACCAGAGTATACCTCTTGATAGAACCCTTCACTGACTAAAATATACCTCACAACTTAACCCTCCACTGCCTAAAACACGACCCTTTACTTAACCACTAAACCCCACCCCCAAACACACAGGCACACTCACCTTCCCCTCGTCGTCCAGCGGCATGTTCATCCGTATGAGCTTCTTGTAAGCTAACCGATACGGACACTTGTTGCCGAAGCCTAACGGGGGATCCATGTTTCTTAACATGTCGTACATCTCTGTGTAGTGTATTCTTCCTCTGCAAAGGTCGTTGAGGTTAATATCCGTCTTTCTGTCTATATATCTATCTACTTTTGATGTGACTAGAGTGAAAAAAAGACTTAGGTAAAGTACCTGTAGGTCTGTGAAACCTGAAAAGTCAATTCACGTTAAAGTAAATGTAAATAGTATGGGTTATATAGCCAAAATATATAATATATAAAAATGGCCCGATGTTAGCGATGAAGAAGGTGGACTCATCTGAAATGAACATTGTTATTACAGCGAGGATAATAAGAATAGTTTTCCTAATTTTGACAACAATTGCCAAAATAAAGGCAAGTATTCTGAAACCGAACATTGCACATGATAACAATAAAGGTAATAATTAAAAAATAATATATATATTTTTTCAAAATGTTGAGGACAATTACCAAAAAAGTCATTCCTCCGAACACTCGAAATTCAAACAACGAACTTTATAATTTTTCATTTATTTATTTATTTATTTATTTTTTTCTTCCCATGACCAAACATTCCTAACGACAACCCCGTGAAATTCAACACTGCTTCTGTTTAACGCTACGGAGAACCTATCCTTCTCGGCGTAGGACCGAGGCCAAGACTCCTGAAGGAAGACAGAATACTCACGTGGCGTTCGGATCGTATTCCGCCCATATTCTGATGTATTCGTCGAGGTGATGGGCGCCCAGGATGGAGGAGTCTCTCGTCAGGTAGTCGAAGTTGTCCATAATGACAGCCACGAACAAGTTTAACATCTGGTAGAAGAGGCGGTGAAGTTAGAGAGGGTCCTTGGTTAGAACACATTAATGTTCTTGTTTTTTATTGTTATTGTTATTGTTATTATTATTATCTCCTCAGTGAGCTTCTTTGGTTCTTTATAAAAGTAAATTACCAGGAATGTATATATGTAAACACTGATATTCACTCTTTCACGCACACATGCGCGCGTGAGCACATACACACACACACACACGCGCGCACACACACACACACACACACACACACACACACACACACATACACACACACACACACACACACATGTACACACAAACACACATGTTCATTCATCCATTCATTCACTGACTCACTCACCCACACACTCACCCCCCTCATACACATCCATACCCCCCCACACACACACCAATACCCCCTTACACTCCCAACACACACCCATACCTCCCCCCCCCCCCATACACACACACCCACACAACCGCCAACGTACCAAGAAGGAGCAGAGGAAGATGAAGGTCACGAAGTACATGTAAGCGACATTCGATCCACACGTCTTCATGGAGTTGTTCTTCAGGGCGTCAGGGTCACATGGGCGTCCCTTGATGCAAGACAACATGATGCTCTGCCACGCTTCACCCGTGGCACATCTGCCCACAGCATCAACGTGTTACTCGAGATCTTACTCTAAGGATTATGTATCTCCCTGTCTGCCTACTTTTTTTTTGCACAAATCGCTCACAGCCCGTGGCAAGTGTGCCTGAATTCTAAGGCAGCTCTCTCGCCTTTGAACTTATTTATTAAGGCTAAGAGCTGGTGCTACCGTAAAAGGACGGGGCTGTGATAATCTACTGATCTATGCTAAGGCTAATTCGCTACTTCTAGGCATTGCTATAACTGACTATTTTTTTTTTCTCCTTTTGAAAATTGTAACGCCCGGTAGTGGGACGAAAAAAGGAGAATATTTATATATTTTTTTCCTTTCTAGATCATAATAATCATCTTCAAATGAGGCAAAATTTTATAAAGTCAGTTCTTCAAAAATGGTGAAATGGGTCAAATTTCTGCAGATCATCCCTCTTCATATGACAACAGGAAGGTCTCTTAAGCACCATGTGGCCAGAAAATTAACTTCATTTGTAGTTGTGAAATTTTCTCTTAATGTCAACGATTTTTTTTATTTTTTATTGAGATGATCGTTTGTGAGTAAGCCCGTAATTGATAACGGGAAATGAGGGATATTAGAAAAAAAAAATCAACACGCCTTAAAGACAAGAGTGCAAAATAATACACTGAATCTTTTAAAGCAGAAGCTCTTGATTTATATCATAATTATACTAATAGCTGGACAGGAAAACAACTCTTTATTATAATTTCCACGTGTTAACCAACGAGGTAAATGTAACTGCCATTACATATGAAGAGACGTGATCCACCGAACAGCAATTGATGCTATCTCTTTTGAAAAGTTTTTAAATAATTCCCTAACACATTGAATTATATATATATAGCATTTATTCAGATTACATTCTACAACACATCATGAACTTCAAAGGAAAGGCCTACCCACAGAAAAACACAAATAACACATATTCCTTACCTTGATGGGTATCTGACAAAAATATCTGACAGAAATATTCATAACCATCTAATTGTCCCTATACTACCAAGCAAGCGTCAGAAGGAGGCCAAGGTGAACTACAGGGGGAGGGGGAGGGAGGGAGAGGAAGGGTCGAGGACAAGTGACAATCATTCTAAATCAAAATTTTGTGAAACATTCTATGAGATGGTCGGATGGGAAGGAGAGGGGAGGGAAGGTCTCCATTCGAGGGGGAGAGGATGGAGTTGGGAGAGAGGGCGGGGTGGAGCGGAGGGGAGGGGAAGGGAGGGGGGCCAGAGGGGAAATGGGCGGCTTTTGTGAAAGGGGGGGAGGGCGAGTGTTGAGGGGGGAGAGTCGTTGTGCGGGTTTGGTGATGGTGGTCACAGACTAACCTAAAAGGAGCAGCTATGTGGAGGCTGTGTGTGACTGCGGACCGTGTTGGTGTCTGCCTGCCACTCTACACTGCACATTGTCAGCTGCTCACACATGCATAATGAGAGTGAGTCTACATGTGCGGGGTACCGTGCCAAGATCACAGAGGGTGGTGGTAGTGGTGGTGCTGACAGCTGTGTGGGGCGTTGTGAGCAGGTCTGGTCCATCACGCTACATATTGCATGCTGAGGGCGCTCGCCAGGGGAGGGCACCAGCCAGGGGAGACAGCCACACCATGACTCTGCATGCCATTCAGTACACTGTCGGCATTTTTGTCAGGCACTGAAGAGGAGTATCACATACTGTACTGTCCCTTGCGGGTGTACAGTATTTACCACCTCCTGTGTGGTGGTATCAAACTGTGGTTGGGCCTCATCTTCCAACATCGTGTGTAAAGATCGCATCGCTGACTGAAGGTGAAAGATGCATTTGGACTGTGTACATGAGCCACGTGATCTGCGATGCCATGCGACATAAAGCCAGCCCTCAGCAAGAGATATTCCTCAGATGCCTGCCTGCTGTCCTCGGGTGTGTGTACCGGGCACACTGGCAAGGCTGCACCTTGCCGGACAGCAATGAGTTATTGCAAGGTCAGAGGTAACTCATCTTTTATGCAACGTGGTGATGCTGATATAATCAGATACATTGTCATCGCTGGCTACCCGAGGGGAGATCGTCTGATTGTTCCAGGGCATGCTGAGGGTGAGGGAGGTCTTCATGGCAGCCAAAGGTGCACAGAGGAGTCTGTGTGTGGTGAGTCTAGAGCATTTTCACCCACATGGTAAGTCCTGGGGCAACACAGGGCTACACAACCCCTCCCCCACATGGTCTCATCTTGTGTGCACTGGAGCGATGTGACCAGTGGAGACCACGAGGACATGGCCCAGTGGTGCCCCTGGTGATCATGGAGGTGAGGGTGCCCGCCCCCAGGAAGGGACGGCGGACCAGCAACCATGCACGACCACACGTGCCCAACGCTACATAACACGCATGCCGCCACCCGCGCAGACTACGGTGCAAAACTCAACACAAGGAACTCAACAGACTCGCTCATAACGACAATATATTCAACGTAACATAAACCGGAACCAAAGTCGAAAAACTCTACAATAACATCTGTGTTTGGGTGCAATGATGGTGTTGAATCTGACATGTCTACAAAAAAATCTCAACCCAAAAAAAGACAGAAATAAACAAAACAAAAAGATAACTAAACAGATCCTCCGTGTTAATGGCCTGCCGCGGAAAATTTTGGTGCTGAGTTTGTATGGCAAGAGTGATCACACGTAGATAACATGTCATTCTACAGCAAGAGTGATCACATCAAGGTTACAGTTCCATCCTACAGCACAGTTACACACCAATGCATAAAATGGCATTCATCTCACAAAATACTGTATCAACAACCCGTGGTTCACATCCAGGAGTCGGGATCAATATAAAAAAAAGTCTTGACCCGGCATCATACAAAAAGAGAAGAAAGATAGGAAAAAACGTGCATAGGAAAAATATATCCAGTCCTTGATGGGGAAAAATGTATATATATATATCCAGGGGCTGCCCCCCAATGGAAAGATGTGGGCGTTGATACAGTATTTCGTAGCGATGACAGCGGTAGCTTTTGAGGAGCAGAGATGAGCAGAGATCAGTGACAAAAGTTTGGACAGAGGATAAAGAGCCAATTTTGCCGCTGAGCCACTCCGGGTGTGAAGAAGTAACTTAAGGTGGTTTACCTGAACAGAAGCATTATGCCCTCTGCAAAATTTCTAAAGTTGTTGTGCCGTGTTATAGACGTAGTGGGATCCAAATCTATATTACCAAAGACCTGGATGATGAAGGGAAACAAAAAACCATCAACTCAGGATCAATCAAAAATTCCAGAAGAAGTAAAAAAAAGAGAAAAAAAGGAAAAGAAAGACGCGATCTCTATACTAGTGGGGTTCCAGGGACACACATCAAAGAATCGGAGGTGTCAACATGAGGGATTTTAGGGATTATGAGACAAGAAAAAAGAGGTTATCCAAGGTCAAGAAAAGGCATAAGAAAGGTCAAAGTTAAGGGCGGGGCCAAGGGTTGTCCTCTCACCAGGGCTCTCAGGAGGGCAAGTGACCAGTCGCTAGGGTCATATCAGGGTCAAAATTCAGGGACATGGGACAAAAAACTCTGCACAGGTTAATATACTTCAGGGAGTAAAACTATCCCTGACCAGATACCAGAAAGTGGGCAAGCACCACAGACACCATCTAGTCTAGGTTAGCTAGTCTAGGCTAGTTGGATTACATATCTAGAGTTACGTTACCTTCTACAAGAAAACTAAACTACAACGGCATCGCCATCTATAGGAGAAGACATGTCAGCAGACAGCTAAACATAACATGTCTGTTCAGGGATATTATCTAGACTTTGGGTGGATTGGGAAAAGTCAATGCTCGATGAGATGGATCGGTGACGGAAGCGCTGATTGGCTGATCGCAAAGGCCACGATTCTCCAGCCAGCGCCTTCGGTCACTCATCCACATGATCGGGTCTTGGTTTCCGAACGCACCCCACTTTGTCCCAGGATGCTAGGATCTCACTTTGAGGCTACGTCGAACTCAAGGGGATTGGGGGGGCTGCGAATTTGGCCTTTGTGTCATTCTCGAAAGGTTTATTATCTCTGCACTGAACAGACATTTTGTCTCATTGTTCAGGTTTAGAGATGGGATTCAGAAATACTGGATCTGTCTCAGGTTGCTATTGGCCGAGCCTGGGTGGACGGGGGTTGCAAACTCACCGAAACAAGAGCAAGAGAGCGGCGAAGAAAGACTGAAAGTTGTTATGTCGATTTAGGTCAGTGTCGGGGTCAAATTTCATGTTGCCAAAAACCTGGGTGTGAAGTACGGGAGAAAAAAAGACGGGAGAGTGCTGTAATAGTTGGGTGGGTGGGGGAGGCATCGTGCGAGAGGCCACTGAGGGCCACGTCGCACGACCATAACGGCGGGTGCGAGGCCACGTTTCCCGTTCTTTCCGTGGCCCCGAACCGCTGCCATCGCTCGCTTGGGAACCCAGCATGACAAACCGCAGTAGTGCAATAAGTGAAAGCAGTTATTAGGGGGCAACCATTAGCAAACATTGCCTGCAAGTTACTTTATTAACACTGAGCGGCCTGCCATCCCGAATCCCGTTCTCATGACAGAACACGAGTCACATGTAGTACAACATATTGGGATAACACTGTGGGCTTCAGTCTTAGAACAGTGATATGGATAGAGAATTTACATAATATAGATATCAATGGAATTTCGGGGATAGATTTAAACATATGGATAGACATTTACAATCAAATGAGGGCACATCAACCCAACACGTTTAGAACTTAAGAGGCAGGACAGTGAAGTATAGGTCCCTGGTGAGGAAACCAGTAATGAACTAATCGTAAATTAATTATTCCAAATATCACTTCACTTAAAAAAACAAGTTTGGTTAGAACACTGGTTAAGAGAATATATATATACACATGTTGATTACAAGATATAATGTCTGCATTATTTCAGAAGAAAACTAATATTTGTGAGGGTTTTAAAACACAATAAGTCATGACATCATATAACCATAGAAGTTTTTTTCTCTA
>NC_061858.1:26458316-26473316 GCF_019202785.1 Penaeus chinensis
GTGTGTGTGTGTGTGTGTGTGTGTGTGTGTGTGTGTGTGTGTGTGTGTGTGTGTGTGTGTGTGTGTGTGTGTGTGTGTGTGTGTGTGTGTGTGTGTGTGTGTGTGTGTGTGTGTGTGTGTGTGTGTGTGTGTGTGTGTGTGTGTGTGTGTGTGTGTGTGTGTGTGTGTGTGTGTGTGTGTGTGTGTGTGTGTGTGTGTGTGTGTGTGTGTGTGTGTGTGTGTGTGTGTGTGTGTGTGTGTGTGTGTGTGTGTGTGTGTGTGTGTGTGTGTGTGTGTGTGTGTGTGTGTGTGTGTGTGTGTGTGTGTGTGTGTGTGTGTGTGTGTGTGTGTGTGTGTGTGTGTGTGTGTGTGTGTGTGTGTGTGTGTGTGTGTGTGTGTGTGTGTGTGTGTGTGTGTGTGTGTGTGTGTGTGTGTGTGTGTGTGTGTGTGTGTGTGTGTGTGTGTGTGTGTGTGTGTGTGTGTGTGTGTGTGTGTGTGTGTGTGTGTGTGTGTGTGTGTGTGTGTGTGTGTGTGTGTGTGTGTGTGTGTGTGTGTGTGTGTGTGTGTGTGTGTGTGTGTGTGTGTGTGTGTGTGTGTGTGTGTGTGTGTGTGTGTGTGTGTGTGTGTGTGTGTGTGTGTGTGTGTGTGTGTGTGTGTGTGTGTGTGTGTGTGTGTGTGTGTGTGTGTGTGTGTGTGTGTGTGTGTGTGTGTGTGTGTGTGTGTGTGTGTGTGTGTGTGTGTGTGTGTGTGTGTGTGTGTGTGTGTGTGTGTGTGTGTGTGTGTGTGTGTGTGTGTGTGTGTGTGTGTGTGTGTGTGTGTGTGTGTGTGTGTGTGTGTGTGTGAGAATGGGAAGACAGAGGTGAGTGCATGATGTAGAAGGTACAGAAGTGAGTGGCTGAGCCCACCATCGCGTTGTCACAGCACGCGATGGTGGGAGGCTTCGGGAGATTCCGGGAGACTCATGGTTCACAAGAGGGTTCGAGTGGGGCTTCGAAGTGGGGTTTTGGACTGAGAGGTTGATAGGGGAAAAAGGGGATGGGGGAGGGACTTTAAAAAAAACTCAACGGTCGTCTTTCTACTGGAACAAACTTACTGTCCCTTCGCCATAGATTCGCTAAGATCAAGAGAGAATTTAGTGTTAGTTGAGTGTCTTGGAGAGGGAGACCGAGGAGGTTTGTTTACACAGAGTAGAAAAATAAACATGCTAAACATAATCATAAGGAATGTCTTTTTTCTGTAAGAAAAGTATGTCCAGAAATGAAGAGGTAAAAGGTCAAACAAACGAAAGAGGGTACCATGGTCATAAGGAAAATCAAAACGGGATGCTGTTTGAGGTGAAAGTTAAAGGCGAAACCATTAAAAAATGTGGCCAATGATGCCGACCAACCAGCAAGTCTTTGTGTGTGTACGACGTCACCACGCAATGGCCTACATGATAAAGAGAATCATGACAAATCTATCTGAAGGAAGTAAGAAAAAATAGGCATCCCGGAGAAAGCACAGAGCAGCGGCAGTTGTCCAGCATGATATGTGGTCAGCAATAGGTACCATGCTTGACCTGGGCCCATGCTGTACGTGGCATCATACTTGACATGGGCCCATGCTGCACGTGGCACCATGCTTAACGTGGGCACAACGCTTGGTGTGAGCCCATGCTAGATGTGGCACCAGACCACCCGTGGCCTCAGTGCGTAGAGCTCGTACAGAAGTCTTTAAATGGTGTGCCATTCAGTACACCACCAAGCGATATAGAGCAAGTGGCACAACACAGATGGCCAAACTATACGTGGCTCTACACACGGGGGACCACGCGTGGCACTGTGCACGTGATGCCACAGACAGGACTCCAGCAGATGGAATTCATGTTCTACTCACCTGGTCCTGAGTTGACGGACGTAACGCAATGGTTAAAAGATGTTAAACTACTTTCAGAATTGTATTTGAGTAACTAATCAATAAAAATGAAAGTTTGTTTGGCTATTTATAATTTCATGTCAGCGCTAAAGTAATTATAGCTAAGACTCTAAATGCTGTTGCATAACTAAGAGATTTTCAAACTAAGTCTATGAATTTATGGAATAAGCTTACTAAATGGTGCATCGTGGTGCTCATACAGCATACTCTTCTTCTACACGGCTCTGTGATTTGTTTGGACTGAGCTCTCCTAAAAAAATCCTACTGCCTTATATACTTTTAACGCTTCTTGCGATTATTATTCTTTCAAATGTCAGATTAGCAATTACTTTTTTTTAATTTTTTTTTATTTTTATTTTTATGTCGGATTAATAATGATGTTTTTTGTTTTTGTTTTTTTTTCGTCTTAATTGTTTCTCATTCTTTTTTCTTTTTAAATTTTTCTCTCGCAAGTTTTGATCTGACCTAGTGGATGTTTTTACATCGATTTAGCGTGGTCGTTTGGTTCGTGGTCGGGTGTCCTGTGTGTGTGTGTGTGTGTGTGTGTGTGTGTGTGTGTGTGTGTGTGTGTGTGTGTGTGTGTGTGTGTGTGTGTGTGTGTGTGTGTGTGTGTGAGGGAGGGAGGGAGGGAGGGGGGAGGGGAGATAGAGAGAGAGAGAGAGTTTGAGAGAGAGAGAGTTAGAGAGAGTTTGAGAGAGAGAGAGAGAGAGGGAGAGAGAGAGAGAGAGAGAGAGAGAGAGAGAGAGAGAGAGAGAGAGAGAGAGAGAGAGAGAGAGAGAGAGAGAGAGAGAGAGAATAAGAAAGAGAGAAGAAGACAGAGAAAGAAAGAGAATGAGAGAGATATAGATATAGATATAAATATAGAGAAAGAGAAAGAGGAAAAAGAAAAAGTGAGAGAATGCATTTGATAGACAAGTTTATAGTTTCCATAACTATGTGTATGGTAGACTAGCCTATTTTTACCCTGTTTGCCGTCTTCCCTTCCCAATCGTATTTTTTCAGTTCAAACGCTACTTTTTTTTTTTACTCCAAAGGACAAGAAATATTTTGGGATTAATTATGTGGTGTACCATTTTTTCAACACATTTACATAAACCGTTTCTTTTAGCTTATACATAGAAATAACCGTAAGTACAATTTGATATGCAGTACATATATAGTCCGTACGGTATTGTTTTGAGACCCTGTGTTCGGCTTTGGTCTAAGATGCGTATATTAAAATTAGTTTTTAAAAAGGGTATCTTGTAGCGGTCATGTCTTGATTATACAATTTCTACGCAAGACTGATGTTAAGTTACCATTCCCTTCCGAGGATATATTGGCCTATTTGATTATGTGAATAAACAGTGTGTATATATGTATATATATATATATATATATATATATATATATATTTATATACACACACATACACATATATATACATATACATATATATGTATATATACATATATATGTATATGTATACATATATATGTATATATATATACATATATGTATATATATACATATATATGTATATATATACATGTAAATGCGTATATATATGTATATACATACATACATATATACATATATATATACACATACAAATATACATACATACATATATATATATTTGTGTATGTATATAACATATATTTGTATATATTCATATATATCTATATTTATCTATATATATACACACACTGTTTATACTCACTTAATCACTTCCATAATTACCCTACTCATTACTCTGCACGACGTTATCAAACAAAACGTGGTCGGTATGCACATTGGAGCCAACTTCCTTTACGAGAAATGACCCTCGGGCGCTGCGACCCTCCTTCCGCGTTGCCGTCAACGGACCTCCTACATTCGACACTTTAGTTCCGTGTAAAACAAGAGTTTACTGTACGTGTGGCGCTGGGCGGGGCCTCGCACACGGCACTCCCTACTCGGCGTCAGCAGAGGTGATTCATGTTCTACTTACCTCGTCCTTCGGCTAAAGGACATAACGGAATAATCAGGTGTGAAACTACTTCAGAATTGAGTTTTCAAACTACTTCTACAAAAAAAAAAGAAAAAAAAAAGATTCATGAATACTTTTTTTTTGTTTTGTTTTCTAGAGATCAGTGCATAGATATTGATGGTTACGTTTATATGGTAAATTCTACTGATTTATGCAATAAGCTTGCTTGGTGCTTGGTGTTACTACTGCTAAAGAACGTAGAGAGATCAAGAAATTATATTAAACTCATTTTCAAAGAAATAAGAAGCTTTGTTTTAGAAGTTTAACTTGTGTGCTTCTGTGCAGTGTATACACCAAGGAATCCTCTAACACGACGAAGGTTTAGCTACACTTAATGGGCAAAAGGAAGCTTAATCCCACGGGTAACAACACATCTACACCCCGAAGTCGACAGATTTTAAGTCCAGGAATGGACACGATATCCCACACCCAGCATTTATTATCTACAAGAGTGCCAAGGAAGAGCCAGATCACACTAAACAGCGTACTTCTTACTACAGGAAGGTAAACATCTCTTAGCCTTTGCGGTTTGCGCACTGCAGGCTGCCCATACACACACACATAGACACAAGTATGAAAACACACACACGAGAACAACCTTCGTACATCACTCGCACTGGGTTCCAGGTATCCTGCAGCCTAAAAACGACACTACACCTTAAATCCCTCCAAAAAGTACACTGATACTCAAAACCTTAGAGGCAAGACCAGGCCGCCTCGCCTTCCAGACTTCCAAAGCGACACCACCATAACAACACCACACTAATGGAGGGCGTTACTCTGCAGAACCTTTTAGTGAATCAAGAGAAAGACTTGGGGAAAGGGGAAGGGGGGAGAAACAGTGTTTATTCTGTGCTTTACACCAACGAAGGGCCTCCCCACGGCAAGGACAACGTACCGGCTGACCATTACATCTCATTTCTTTTCTGTGCAATCGGACTCTGACATTAATCAAAACTGCTGTAAGAAAATGATTCAGTTAAAGACAGACACAACATCGTTATGGATAATCGTATATATACATACTCACATACATACATCTCTACTTCTACATTTAAATCTACACCTATATCTACCGCTAACCTGTCTATCTAGATGTATGTATGTTTTATCATATATATATATATATATATATATATATATATATATATATATATATGTACATATACATATATATACACATAAATGTATATATACATGTGAATATATATATATATATATATATATATATATATATATGTATGTATGTAGAAAGTATACCCATACATATACATATATGTATATATATATACACATATACATACACATATATATACACATACATACACACAAGCATATATGTGTGTGTGTATATATATATATATATATATATATATATATATATATATATATATATATTCACGTATGTATACCATGATAAATAAAGAGCGCCAGAGCGGCTACGAAAGGGCTCATCAACTCACCCCGAATTCCACCACGAGAGCGTCGATGATGGAACCGATGACGGTGATGAAGTCGAAGGTGTGCCAGGGATCCTTGAAAAAATTCTTGAAAAAGCAGACAGTGTGTTAGCAGAGGGCGTAGGCCGGGTTCGATTATTTTTAGTCTTTTTTTTTTTTGTTATCTTTCATCAAGCTAAAAAAAAAACACTATGATCATCTTAAGAGAGAGAATTTTTGTTTTTTAGAAGTAATTATAGGTCAATTTTTTGGTGAGAACTTTCTTCAAGAGAACTATCTATTGAGAGAGAGAGGAATAAAATAATAATTAGTTATGAGAAGTTTGAAGGTGTCTCCAAAAATTAGCTTGTATACTACTATGTTTCTTATGCTATTTTCTACATTGACTACCTACTTGACTCTAGAAAAAGTTGTATATCATAGCTATATATACATATGCAATACTCTCAAAGCCAAATACTGCACTGAACGTACAGACACTACGAGGACGGGAAAACTACCAAAGAAGATGAAACGTGAGAGAGAGAAATGGGGATAAAGTCGCGGCTTTGGAAGTGACGAGCAGTTCTAACACAGTGTGTTTCCCTCTGTGGGGGACCTACTGTGGGAAAATGGGGTTGGCCCTAGCTGCAGGAAGTATATAAATATTTATAATAATGCTAAAGTCCTATGTTAGAAGAGAAGAGCAAAAGGTGAGGTGGCGACAGTATTTTTTTTTATACAATGACACACTGGATGTAGGAGAGGGATGGGTATTTTGAGCTGTGGGGACGGGGTGAAGGGGGAGGGGAAGGAGGTTGGATGTGTAGATAAACAGTTAAGGGAAGTGCGGTGAGGATACAGAGTACGAGGTAATAAAAAAAGAAGGTTCCCAGAGGCAAGAAAGGCGGAGGGAGAAGGTGAGAACAGACGATAAAGTCCTGAAGGGTAGGAAAGGGGGAGACAGAGCGAAGAGAGAGTGCAGCGAGATTCAAGAAGGAAGGAGAGGGGGAGTTGTTGCAGAGAGAGCGGGGGTGTTAGGGGTCGGGTTGGGGTTGGGGTGATGGGTTTGGGAGTTCGTCGATGGATGGGAAGTGAGGGAACACTCGAGAGACTCTAAGAAGAGGAGGAACCATATCTTGTGGTGTGAGGTGGACATTGGTGAGCGTGTCAAGCTGACCCTGAGCCTGGAGTTTATGTGTGGGAAAATAATCTTTACTCCATCTGCTGTCAAGGCTCAAAGTCCTGTGATTGTTGCAAGACATGTAAATTAACAAGTGCGGGACGGATCTGAGGATGAAACTAAAGATCGGGCTTATTATACTAAAAGAATACTTATGAAATCATGAAAATCATCAATATGAGTTTACAGTGAACTCTTCATGCTTACACAGGGACTAAAGGTCGGAATCTGTTGTCAACACTGAGTGTTTAATCTTTCAAGCAGACTATAAAACTCAGATTGTCATTTATGAAATATGTTTGAAAGTAATCATATTCTAACATCTTTACAAATGATCCTTAACTGTCAGAACAAAATGCAGACAAAAAATAACGGTTTAGCAATATACCTTCCGCTACTACGTCTGCATTCTAATATGATACATATTGCAATACTAAAAAAGAAAAAGAAATAAATGTAGCGTGTTTCCACGTATACTCAAGACTCGGCAGTCTTACGTTCGAAAATCCTATCTTTAGAACTACCGTTTTGACCTTAACGCCCTGGACTTTGTCATCCTCAGATAGGCCCAATGAGGGCAGGCATACCTTAGAAGGATTTCAGGTAAATCCAGTTGGAAAAAAACTTGTACATACGTGTAACATTGAAAATAAAGAAAAAATGTAACTGTTGTTGGAACTCAGTATAATAAATGAAATCATAACAGTTTGTAGAGCAAGGAAAAAGGCTGGAGAGAAGTCAAACTCAAAACGAAATGAAATAGATGGATCACAAAATGCTCTTTTGTTTTGGTTTAAGGATAGTTCACCTTTTTTTGCGGAAGAATGGGAGAGAGAGAAAAGGATCGGAGAGTAAAGGATTTTTTTTTCTTTTTCTTCTACTTTGCTTTCTGAAAGTGTTGTTCATTTCTTTTAGAAATAGGAACGCCTATTAGTTGAGGATTTCAAAGTTGATCTTTTAATTCTGTTTTTTTGAGCTTGTTAACTATGCTTAATTTAGATGGTGGTGTTTTTTTCTTTTTTTGTGAATAATCACAGGAACCATACAACAAAATCGGTGTTTTTGCACTACCAGTTGCAAGAAACATTCACGCTTGGCAAAAAAAACAAACAAAAAAAACAATATCTTTGAACACTAAAGACGCGCATTCACCTAATTTTATTTCAGATGTCGGATCCAAAGAAAAAATAGGAATGCTCAATAGCCATAAAATGCACGTATTTAATCAATATAACTGCAGGAATAAACGGCTGACGCTGCGGGTTTCCATGCTAACGAGGCTCAGAACTACCGGACCAATAGTTAACCTTGGGCGAGTGTCACGAGGTTAAACACTGCCCGCGCATCGCCATCGTCCTCACTTCAGGATGACTTCAAACAGCACATCACATACTGCTGCTAATAAATCTCTTTCACTTGGACTACTGTCAAGCTTATACTTGTAACTACTTGTAAAAATATACAGGTGATTTAGCTAAACTGCTAATCTACTTGTAGTCGTAGCTACTACCACGTCCACGACCAGCTGCCACACCAGGTATAAGGTGCCTTTGTTAATCAGAAAACCGCTAGAGAAAATGACAAGTAAAAAAAAATATATATGTATATATATTAAAAAAAAAAAAAAAAACTATTTTATAAGCTGTTAGTATGTTCTTTTTCTCTTCTAATGTGTCTTGGATAATCTTTGCGATAATAAATGTTCTGTCTTAGAGAGAACTCGCGTCTCTCCTAAAAAAATAAAATAAAAACGTAAATAAAGAATATGAATTCTCCGGTCCGGTAGTTTGTATAGCTCCGCGGAACCAGTCGAACGCTCCATATAATCACAATATAAGTAAGTTGTAATTTCGTGTGATTATTTCAGTCTGAATTTGGTCATCTTTTGAGGGGGGAGGGGAACAGATCACAAAGCAGTGCTCCCGTATATCAGGTATTTTAAGGACAAGGATGCTATGCTTTTATGACAGGTGTTTTTGATCAGTTTTCTGTCCTCTTTGTTGGGTTGTGTAGGATTTTTTTGTATAATTATAAATATATAAATATGATTCTAAAAAACCGCTCGCTCTGGTTGTTTTATTTTCATCTCTACGTCAAAATTTGCTTCAAGCATGTTTCCATATCTTTTTTTTATTTCGAGTTTATCTTTGCAGAACCTGTATTCAACATGCATCATACCATTCGTGTCTTACTCGCAAATTAATCTTAATCCTTATTTAACCCATGCTTGCAACATTGCACTGCAAGACAAAGTAACCGTCCTGCATACTTTGTCCATGTACAGTTGTGTGTTTGAAGGTTAAAAAAACGTAAAAAAATGCAAAATGTGAACAAAGCAAGAGACAGGCAGAGAGTGAAGGAGTGATCCATGGATAAATATATATAAGTCTTCCCTACCCTGCATCCATACGCTATAATTTTCAAAACACATTCAAGCAGAAAGAAAACGGTGAAAACGTTGTTGAGGTATCCCAGAATGTCCATGTAGAGATTTCCCGCTTGGTAATACTACAGAGGGCGCGTTACGATGGCCCAGGGTTGAAGTTGGCGCGCAGAGTGTTGATTGGTCGGGGGCGCCAGAGGGGGGTGGGCGGGACCGCGAATCACAAGGGTATGTATCCAGTTGTGACACGTGATTGGTTGGCAATGGATATCGGCCACGACCAATCAGTGATGAGGAACAATGATTTTCAGGTGGCACCGTTGATTTTCAAGTTTTATGTAAGGAAAGAGACACAGAGAAACACAAAATTAATACTTATACCATGAATTAATGGAAGTGGTCATTCAGTTTATCTGGTAATAGACAGATGAGTATGATACTTTGAACAATTCGGGTATCATGTGTCTGGTGTGGTTACAAGTCTCGGCCGCGAGTCTTCAAAAGTACTCGGTTACAAAACCAATCTAGGCTAGGTTACGGAGTCTAGGCCTACTGATCTCGTCCGAAGAGAGAGAAAAACCACTATAAATCTAGGTACAAGACTTGGAACCACAGACTAGAGCAAGCATATCACTCAGTCCAAGGGGAACATTATCAAAGGGTCGAGCAAATGCAGCTGTTTTTTTCGCTGGCACGATGCTGGTGCGGAGGGGAGGGGCTAAAGAAGAGGGAGGGGCAAGGGGGGACATTCTGGCCACGCCCTAAGGGGAGAGGAGGGAAGGGGTGGCGTCATTCACACGAATGCGATGGGATGCATTTAGCCAGCCAAAAAAAGTGCACTTAGCTACAGGTTTTCGTCTTAATGCAAGGCTACCAGTGCACGTGCTAACCGTTCCAGAGCATGCCTAGATGTTTTCGAAACCGGAATAAAAGCTACACGTTAATTAAAGATTTTTTTTTGTTATTTACTTCCAAATAATAAATGATATCTAGAAAATCAACACTGCAAAAGCTAATGCGCCTCTAGAGTTTAATGCCAATGAAAAAAAAAGAGTTCTTTTTTAGGTAATGGTAATAAAACATGATTAATGAGATCGAAAAATCATAAAACAAATATGCTTAAATCATAGAAAATATGCCTGCCACTACAATTGCCATAGTCACTCCTACTGTTATTACTACTGCTACTTATTCTACAAAAAAAAAAAAAAAAAAAAAAAAAAATCCAAGTAAGAAAAAAATCAAACAACAGAAATAACGTAAAAATAATGAAAATAATATATATGTACTGCGTGATGATAAAAATGATAATTATGATGAGCTTTAACTTTATGATAGTGCATATGGCATTTAAAATTTAACTTAATAAGTGACACTACCAATGACAAAGAGAAAAAAGGCTGCTGTGAAACTCAACAAATAATAATAACGATAATAATGTGATGTTTGGCCGAAACAATCAACAGTGTTATGCTTCAGTCTGATATTTTCATCACTATCATTATTGAACCAGAAAATAAGGACTAAGGTGATCATAATTACAAATTAAGACTAGCAGCAGAAATTTAAGTGATGATAGAGTGATACTGAATGAAAACAGTGACTTAATTTAGAACTTTTGATAATGATAATGGCGATGATTAATAATAATAATAATAATAATAATAATAATAATAATAATAATAATAATAATAATAATAATACCACTAATGAGAATGATAAGAGCCAAGTTAAGAAAACGAGACAGAAGTCGAGCCTAACACTCGCCTCTTCTCGCTACTAACACGTGTGCTTTGAGTCTACGAACCGTGACAACCAAAATAAATCATTTATTTAATTCTAAAGGAAAGCATGCAACTCTAAAATGCATTCGTTTCGCCAAGATGCAACATGCAACATTCAGGTTTGTGCATCATGAAGACAGACGTGCAAACGAATCATGCGCATGCGGTTATGCTACATCGAGAAGGTTAGATGTCACACATGCAATGCATGCCATGCAAAAATATCCTTTTTCATCATGCACGAGGAACCATTAAAATAACACGACGTCAACAGATCGTTCGGGGACGATGCAGTAATGCAACATTGGTGAGGACAATGGTATACGGCGCCACCATACAGAAAACGGAGCCACAGCTCAGAGCAAAAGACAGTCGGTACATGCGATCGTTGAGGAGGAATGGTGGGGAACCTCCGATGGTAGGACGCGCGCGCAGCTGGGGAGAAGGCAGTCCCACACGGCATTCTAGTGGACCGTCCTTATCTCTCGCGTTCAGAGAGACAAAGATTGGAGGGCGAAGGGGGAGGGGAGGGGGCACAGATTCACAACTTTGAGAAGATCAGTATTCTGTACATGTTTTTTTTTTTTTCTTTTGTTTTTTTTTTAAACTCCACCTCTTTCAGTGTTTCTTTCCCTATGTGAGAGGAAGGTGAAGAGGTGACAAGAGCGAGGGCAGGAGGAGAGATGATCAAGAACCTCCGTAGCCTCGGTCGGAAGGACGAAAGGTCCACAGGAGGCGTGAGAGGAGAAGTAAGTCTGCACATGTTAGGTCACACCTGTATCTTGTCCCTATCGAAAAAGAGGCAAAAAGGCGCAGGAAGTGTTGGCAGAAGAACATAAAATAGACGCGGGAACTTAAAGACGGAAGAATCGCAGGTAAGTGTAAGATCCAGAGTATGATGAATAAAAAAAATCTCTAGTGGGGTGAGGCAAAGGAATGTGTGAGACGAGTACCACAAGGGAGACAGATGGAAAGGGGCACCGCCGTCCCCAGGAGGGCGGCCGGTGCACGATGACGTCACGGCGGGAACACCGAGGCTCAACCAATCATGTAAGCGCTAAGAAAGGGGGAAGGAGAGACTGCGCGAAGGAGAAGAGAGGAAAGGTGAAAACAGGAGAAGACAAAAGGATGAGCAAGTGTACTCTAGAAGTTCTAGAGATGAATTACGAGAGTTTACCATACACACCATAACTGAGAAAGGACAGAATATTGTTTGGAATAACTATCAAGTAATGAATTTACGATGCCTATCAGCACAACTACAGAGGCTACCTGGCCAGTATACAACACACCCGGGGCTAATCAACCTAACCTCCTAGCCTAATATAGAACGAATTTCAGCCATTCAACAGACATCCGTAAAATAAAACGTTTCCCTAATAACATCAAGACAGAAAACATAGATCGAAACCAGTCACTATAAGTCAAATTTAAAAACCTAAACAACAATGCTCTATTTTTTTCTTTTTTATAATCAGCTGTTTTTTTTAAAATCGGGAATGGATAAATTAGAATGTAAGATAAATAAGAAGGGCAAATATTAGGCACTTTCCCACTTAAACTAAAAAAAGGTGTTGTTATGTATAATGTTTAATCTGGCTTTTAGATATTTCGACACTGAACTTAGCTGTGTATTCATTCAGTCGTTGGAAAGGAAAACTAAACATAAATAAACAGTATATGTAAATGCCAGTGACTGTCTGAGGACCTATTATCAAATTCATAATGTATTGAAACTTAAGAAGTGAATGATATTTGTTATCAACGGGGTTTGTTAAGGGGAAATGTATAACACAATTATTACTTTTTTACATCTATACAGTGGGAATAGTCTCTGCTGTCTACGCGAGCAGCTAATACTATCGGTCTACTTTAACTACAAAAGCAACTTTATCTTAATAATTCTACGAAGAAAGCTCTCTTGATAAGATTGATATATAGTATATATCATGGAATTGGATCTTCTACATCATTTTTATGTCTTAGATTTTATCATATGATTCTAAACAACATAATCTTGAATACTTCAGGTAAGAGAAAATATATAATTATCTTGGCCTAATTTGGCGTCAGATTAATTAGGCCGAAGAGTCGCTTGCCATTATGAGACCTCTTTGAAAGTGCTGGCTACATAAACACATCTTCACTGACAGAGGTCTCAGCGACGTCACTATTTATTTCTAAACAGACAGGCAATCATCTCTACATTGATGATAAAACAAACTAGGTCACTAAATCTGCCAGACCTATGGTTATATTAAAAAAATACATTACGAATTTCCTACTACCTTGAAAAAAAGCCTATATATACACACGACAGTTTACACACACACACACGCACAACCTAAAGACGATCTCTATGGTCTACTAACCAAGGATACGCTTCTAGTTAAAAAAAAAGTAGCTACGCACAGGACCTATGGATGACGTAACGAACTAGGGGAATGGGGAGGGCAAAGCTTATCTTAAAACAGGGTTTGATCTAGACAGTAGGCCTGTGTAACACCAACGAGAACCTAGAGGAGTTTAGCACGGACCTTCACTAAAGCATACGAACTGATAATCTTTGGAGGTATACGGACTCTAGGTACAACGTACTTTTGAAAGGACAGTCAGACAGATGGACAGACAGACAACAAAAACGACACAGAGATGAAAGAGAATGAGAGAGAACGGCACATACGACAGGAATGACATAAATAATAGGTCAGAAATACACTAGAAATGGGAAGAACAATGATGAAAGAAGAGTATGAGACACAGAGAAAGAACTACAGAGAGAGAGAGAGAGAGAGAGAGAGAGAGAGAGAGAGAGAGAGAGAGAGAGAGAGAGAGAGAGAGAGAGAGAGAGAGAGAGAGAGAGAGAGGCCAGGAGTATATAAAATGATCTAAGAAGTGATACATAAGAAACAAATGAGGGATTCTTTTTTTCTTTATGACAGAGAGAGAGACCCATAACGAGTTGCCTCTCAAGATTTAGCACAGTAGATTTCTTCCTTACCCTGACTCCGAATGCCGCAATCTTGAGTAAACATTCAATGGTAAAGAACGAGGTGAAGATTGTGTTCATGTTGTGCAGAGTTTCTTTGTACAATTTGGACTGATTATGAAACTGGCAGGAGAGAAACACAAAACACAAAACATCAGTAACGGGGCGCATTTTGGTTGGTTAATAAGTTGGTCAACATGTAATATTCAAAACATGATAACATAGTACTGGCGGATCTAATACTGCTCGATTAGGTCCAGGCTTTTATCTAGATTTAGTTATCAAATGGTGCTTTTTACTACTTGTCATCATCTGCTCCCAGGTTAATCACAGGAAGGTGAATCAGCTTGATGTTATTTAACAGCGACTGATATTTAAAGCAGTATAGATCCACTGATGGCTGGAGCTCGAACACACATGTATGCCTGAACTATTTACGTTTTTCATAACATTTACTGACATATTAAAACACTGACAGGGTGCGCGATGTACAAGAGGACAGCCTCCCCCGCAGAACAGTTCCTTACTGAGGACAGAATATCCCAGTAGGATGCCTTAGTAACCTGCAAGAGGGCTGCAGGATGAATAAGTATCCTACTGGGTGGCTGAATATCCGGCAGGATTACTTTGCACTCGTTATCCTGGAGACTGTGATTCGCATAGAATGATTTGCTTCCTGAAAACGAACAAACTGTACAGCAGAATGGCAAATCGTCCTACAGATCGACTGAGTCTCTAGGAGGATGGCTGGGCATTCTACAGGCTAGCTTAATATGTTGAGGGAAAGCTGAATGCATAGCATCCTGCGGGATAAGAAATTGCCATATAGAATTATCCCTGTCCTGCGGGTAGATTGCATATTCCCTAGGGGGACTGAGTGTTCTGAAGGGCACCGAGTCCTAGGGCTAACAGAGAGCAGAGCTGGGTAACTAAACCCCATGCAGGCTCACTGAGAGACCGGTAGGACGGCCGAGTGTCCAGCAGACTGACTGAGCCCCCTGCGGGCAATCTACATCTCCCGCAGGACAGCGGCGTCCAGCACGAGGCGCCGCTGTGGGGGAGGGCGCGTCGTTCGAGCTCCAGAGGAAGGCGGCAGCGCCACGACCCGGCCCCCGTCAGGCGGGCGCGGCACCGACGGTGTTGAGTGCCGGCGCCAGGAGGGCCGAGGCGCGGCACTGCCCCCCGTGGTGCAGGCGATAACTACGTGCGTCATCCGAGGCACAGCGGGCACTTGGGGCACCGGGGAGGAGGCACCAGGTGGGGCGTGGGCATCCGCCTAAGTACGGGATACTTAGGCAGACAGTGGCGCTGTTTCGCA
>NC_061858.1:26478316-26480816 GCF_019202785.1 Penaeus chinensis
TTAATACTGCCTCAACGTGGTATAGTTAGCAAAAACAAAATTAAAAAATATATATATCAAAGCAGTATATACTCTTGATTAAACAAGAAAACTGGGGAATACAAAAACAACAGAAAATGGGGAGGAATAGCATCCTTCCCATAAGAAAGAAAGAAAAAAAGGAAAAAAAATCCAAAAATCGTGGGTTTCAAATGCACCTAAAACTACCAAACCATAAACCAATGAAAACAAACCCAAAAAGTATGACGTCATTCCAGCATGCAAGGGCAGAGGGGTTCGACGAGCATCTCACTAAACAAAATCAATGAGTGGCATGGCTTGTGACACCAGTTGACAGACTTCCCCAGGCAGTGTTTATCTCGAGTCTCACAGTCTAGCGATCAGCTTCACTTTGCTTTTGGGAAACCAGGTTAGATTATTTGAAAAAAAGGAAAAATACAATACCGGAGTTGTATACCCCGGTAGCTAACCTGGTATCCAAAGACCTCGTGAGCTGATCAACCACAATTAAATAGAGCGTGAATGGACCTCCACAGCCCGCTATGTGGGGACGGTCCTAAGCGAAAGGCACATAGCGCTAACCGAGAGAGGGCACTAAGGTTGATTTTTGTCCTCCCAACCAAGGGGAGGATCAACCCTGACCGTGTTTAAAGGCCGGTTAGCACTATACGTGTGTCCTGACTCCTTCCGCTTCTCAAAGAGTCAAAAATGTAAACGTCAAGACACTGCAGTTTAAGGGTGCCTATGGAATGTGGCCATTTTTAAATTTCCTGTTAACTTTTCGTTTTCCAGCTGATCGTTTTTACAAGAGTGGGAGATGGCACAAATTTCTCCGCACAGTGTCTTGATCAGACAGAGCTTAATCTAGATACCACTCAATATTTCTGAAAGAAATCTTGTTAGTTGTGACACATGCAGTAACCGTATAATATTGACGAGAAAATAAGTTTCAATTTTAAGAATCATGTCAGCCATAGAATACGTTAAATCTTCATTCGTAGGTCACCTAACATTTATATTTCAGTCTCCAGAAAAAAAAGTATATAAACAATCATTAACAATCCATCATACCTGAATCTAACCCTATAAACACAGCATAGAAAAAAAAATCTATCAACGCACGTACGTAAAAAGGGAGAGACCCAAAGACCAGGAAACCTTACCTTCATCATGAGGAGAAGTGTATTGAACACGATTAGTAACATGATAAAATATTCAAATGGGGTTGAGACGACGACTCTCCATATCTTGTACTTTACACTGGAGCGGTCCTTTGGCATATACCGCTCAAGGGGCTTGGCCTGAATTGCAAAGTCTATGCACGATTTCTGGAGGTGAGAAAACATGAATGGATGAATACCAACGCATGTACATACTGACGAGCGTAGATTATATACGTTTAGATTTTTCATCTGGACATTTTTTTGTAATGTATTCATATTTTTTAAAAGGATATTTTGAACTGAAATTAAAGCTAGAAGAAACACAGTAGATTTCGTAGCTGAGTTCTAGTTGATTATTTACACCTACACGGACCTTGAATACCTGAGAAAGGGTGACCCCATCTCAGCCTCCAATTCGGCCATTTGGATCCCTGATCATGATTCCACTAATCTTCCTCCCATCCCTTCTTCGACCCCACCTCCCTATCTCAGCTGGATCCCTCTGGTCCCTTTTTCACCCCACCTCCCTCTCTAAGCCGGACCCCTCTGGACCCCACCTCCCTCTCTAAGCCGGACCCCTCTGGACCCCATTCCCCGCCTCACCTGGTTCTTGTCGAGCTCTCCGTCTTGAAGCTCAGCCTCTCCTTGCTCTTGGAACGTGATGATGATCAAAGCAACGAAGATGTTCACGAAGAAGAAAGGGAACACAATGAAGTACACAATATAGAAGATGGACATTTCGACGGCGACCTGAGGCTGTGGTCCATGGTCCTCGTACGTCGCCGCCATGGAGTTCTGGAGGACTCTGGAGGGGGGGGGGGGAGGAGAAAAGAGGGGATATGCGTTAGAGTTGGGGGGTGATGGGTGGGTAGGTAAGGGGGGGGGGGTTGTGTGAAGTCGGGGTGGGTGCTTTTTTTATTTTTTTTTTTTTATCTCTCTCTCTCTTTCTTTCTCTCTCTACCTCTCTCTCTCTCTTTCTCTCTCTCTCTCTCTCTCTCTCTCTCTCTCTCTCTCTCTCTTTTTCTCTCTCTCTCTCTCTTTCTCTCTCTCTTTCTCTCTCTCTTTCTCTCTTCTTCCCCTCACTCACTTATTCTTTCACTCACTCACTCACACCCCAACTTTCCCTCTCTACAACGACCGCCTACTTACTGAGGCCAACCCTCGCCTGTCTGGACGGCGAAGAGGGTCAACATGGCGGCCATCACGTTATCGTAATGGAAGCTCTGTTGGTTCCACTTTCTCGGCCTAACCTCAGGCGGCCGGTCGTACCCTTCGAAGACGAAGTATTCTCCCCTGGGGGCGAGGGACAGAGGTTAGTCCAGGGGCCGGGCACGGAG
>NC_061858.1:26485816-26488316 GCF_019202785.1 Penaeus chinensis
GAAAATATTGAAATGATTGATATGTATGTATCCCTTATTCTTTTAAGACATAATTTTGTTTGTTTCTACTTCTCTCTTTAGACACTTCAATCCCAATATCTTTCGACAGGAGGGGGGAGAGAAGAGATCGAATACCCCGCCAGATCCTATAGTTATTTCAAGAAGTTATTGTTATCGGAAAAAAAGGATTCTGGGCATCGAAATATCGACTCTAATTAACTAGCAATTCGCTAATGGTAAATAGTTTACTGAAACAGCTTGTTATATTTTTTAACGTGGTAAATTTTATCTTTGATGGCAAGTTATCGTCATGCGTTATCTGCATGACCGGATATGATCGTCTATCAAAAGGGATTGTAAAATGAGGCAAAATAATTTCAGAGGGGGAATAGGGTATGGTAAACGTCAGATAAAGAAAAAAAAAAGTTAAATGAAAGGTTAAGCTGTAGTAGCTTATGTGTTGCTCTATATGAGGTTTTGGACTATTGAAGAGTGAAAATTTAATTTAGGAAGGGAAATTATAACCGCATTATCGTCAGAAATAGAAGTCGCTTATGTCTCAAATAGGAAACAAAAATAAAGTAAAAAAGAAAAAAAAAAAAACACTAAAAAGTTTAGTTATCAGTTTGGTAACACCTAGATGCATATATATTATCAAAGGGTCTAAAATATCTATATCATTTTAGATTCCACCTTTCCTGTTTTACATATATATTTTAAGCTGATTTCACTTAGGGTCTACCTTATATGCTATAACTTACAAAAGGGTCTCCATATAACAATGAAACATTTAAAATGATCTATCATATTGGCATATATCATGCACAAATGACTTAAGCCAGGGTGACACTGAACACTTGTTAAAACACCTGCTGACTGGACTAACAACCATGAACCAGAAGGGCTGCTGCATAGAGAATACTTGTTGACTGAATGTTGCAAAATAAAGAGCTTGATAGAGATATCGAAAAAATCAAATTATGGATTTGTGTTATTTCTGTCATAGTTGCTAGTTCGGTCTGTTACATAAGCACCAATCTGGCTAATTATTACGATAATCATAAGAATAATTATGATAACAATTAAATAAAAGATAATCTTAATAAAGATACTAATCTGTATTATGGTTAATAAAAAGTCAAACGACGATAATATCAACACAGGATTATAAAACGAAAGGTGTAAAATCGAAACAATAAGAAATATAAAACCAATAAAAAAAAATGGTAATAAATATAACGACTTATACGGAGAAAAACGAAAATACGAATAATCAAAGGGTAATAACACAACGTAAAATATGCAGTTATTGCAAAATCAGATATAACGAAAAATGATTATGATAATGACAATGGTTTATGGTAATGTGATGATGATTATAATGATAATGGCGTTGATGATGTTCATTCGGATAAAGAACATGAAAACGCTGATAATGATGGTGATAATATAATCAAAGAAAACAATGATGAGATTAATGATGCAAACAATAGTGACAATAATGATGAAAATGATGATGCAAATGATAATGACAATGATCATAATGATAATGAAAGTGGTAATGCAAAATGAAAATGAAAATGAAAATAACAGTGATAATAATTATAAACAATAACAACAACAATAAAAATAATCATAATAATGATAATAATAATAACTGAAACATAATAATAACAGTAAACACAAAGGGATTAAAGCATTGTTAATAATAATATTGATAATAATAATAATAATAATAATAATAATTATAATAATAATAATAATTTTGAGTAAATAAAGACACATCTAATTCATAAAACATCATATCAGTAACAGCAAAGTCAATGAAATCAACAATATTTATATTACTCATAAAATTTGGAAGTTAACGCTTGATTCTTGCAATTAAAATATCTAAGAACGCCAATCCTTGCATAAGTCAACGAATTATCGCCCTTATGCAAGTCTGACCTTGTTGCTGTTACTGAATTTTGTAAATAATATTATTCACCCATCAAATTGAAGCAGGATTTTTTTTTAAATTGAAAAATACTATTATTCTCTTTCTCGAGAACACTTGTCCTATCAAATTATTTAGCATGTAGACTGCTTTTTTCCGTACTCGTCTTCTCAGGCTGTTTTTCATCTTAAATATATTTTAGAGAGGAATGAAGGTGTTTTAACAGGGAAGAAGGTTCCTAATGAAATGGCTACATCAGTTGGCTACAGTAGAAAGTTTGGGTAGGAGGAAGAAGTAGATCGTACATGTATAGGAAAATATTCGAAGAGAGAAGTCTAAATTAATCGAAATAAAAAGAAAAAGTTGATTTTGGATTTCTGGAAGAGGTACAAAAGAAACGCAGATTTCTTTTTTTTGTAAGTTAAAAAGGTGGAATAGACGAAGACATTGGTAAAGACAAACGGTGTCTAATCTAGGGATAAAGGACTTTTTAATGAAGAGACATCAGGCTAATTAGAATTTGTATACATCTGCCTATAGAAAAGAAAAATGGACAAGGGC
>NC_061858.1:26498316-26505816 GCF_019202785.1 Penaeus chinensis
GGAACACCAAATACTTGAAGTTGCTCTGAAGAAGTTAATGGAAAGGGGAGAGCAGAAGGGGTGGATGTGAGGCAGCAGTAACAGTGAAGAAGCAGTGGGAGGGGAAAGGAGCAGCTGCTTGCGAAGGAGATTGGGGAAAGGAACGAATTAGAAGGAAAGGAAAGAGGGAGAGATAGGATATATATATGGATAGATAGATATAAAGATAGATAGATAATTAGATAGAGAGAGAGTGAGAGTGAGAAATAGAGAGTGAGAGTGAGAGTGAGAGTGAGAGATAGAGAGGGAGAGAGTGAGAGTGAGAGTGAGAGTGAGAGACAGAGAAGGAGAGAGAGAGAGAGAGAGAGAGAGAGAGAGAGAGAGAGAGAGAGAGAGAGAGAGAGAGAGAGAGAGAGAGAGAGAGAGAGAGAGAGAGAGAGAGAGAGAGAGAGAGAGAGAGAGAGAGAGAGAGAGAGAGAGAGAGAGAGAGAGAGATTGATAAGTAGACAGAGACAGATAGATAAGTAGATAGACAGATAAATAGATAGGCAGAGGGAAAGATAGAGAGAGAGGAAGCGAGCACTAGGACTGAAATAAGCACAGTTACAATCTATGACGAACGCGCTACCATGGAAGCGTTGCCATCTACTAGGTTTAGCGAATCATTCCTCTACAATGGCCCTTGGGTGTGAGGACGCAAGACCCATTTTCCCCCACCACAGGCCTAAAGGCGCGCCAAGGGGAAACGGTCCCTCATGCTCCTCTACGCAAGGGTCACACGGGATGGTTACTAATGGTCATGTCTAACAAAAGTTCTCCACTGGAAGCAAACTACTTTTGAAGCCTCGACACCTGTGGATCTAAGGGTACAAGTAACCACAGTGACACCGATGTAACACATAATAGTGTGTGCAAAAATTTGACTGATAAAACTAAAAAAAAAAGTGACTATCGTGTGCAGCTCTAGCATTATACTCTGTTTGACACAAAGGAAGAATTATGTGTTCAATCATGTAAAAAAAAAAAAAAAAAAAAAAAAATGAAAATAAAAAAAATATATATAAAAAAACAAAATCAAACGAAAATGTATTTCAGGTGTCAAAAAAAAAGGTCACATAGAAGGATATAAGGAGATATAAAAAAGTATATAAACGGGTAACCACGTTGTTGTAAACAGAGCGACCGGGTAATGTTCAGAGCCGACGTAGTTAGACGGTGGACATGCGTCAGACGATAGTGGTTGGGTAGAAGATGTTACCGTCATTTCCGGGCAGGCAGACAGAGATGAAAGAAAAATTAAGTAAAAAGTTTCAGAAAATGTTCCCACTACCTCTACTCAAGAAATCATTTCCTTTCAAAAGTTGGATTTTTTGGGCATTGAAAATCTTTCTCTCTTTTTTTCTTTTACACAAAAATATGGATACAAAATCTACATACTCTATAATATCTTCTTTTTGCTAGCTTAACTGCAGATATTGCAGACTAAAAATCACTGTCTACAAACTAACTAAGCTTCAGGAATTCAGCTATGAAACCCTCTCGCTGTCAGAAATGGGAAGGTTCTACACTATCTTACTATCATTGCTCCGTGCTATCCAGATGCTTCAAGATAACACTTCCGTATTTCAAAAATAAAGTATACATTGTTAAAAAATAGAAGAAAAAAAGCAACAGCAACGTTTGTATAGATTCCACAAACAAGAATTCTAAAATCGCCCATGATTTCGAATTCATGGAAGAAAGAGAGTGGAAAAAAAAATATATATATATAAAGAGAAAATGGTAAAATGTTGCAACGTGTTCATGATTCTATTAAAACCAAAATCAAAAAAACAGAAAAAGGAAAAAAACAAAAAAACAAAACAAAACCGTGGCATCTTCCAACCTACCTTCCAGACAGGTTTTGTTCGGTTCATAGTAAAATTACCCGTCACGATTCGGACGCGATGCCATATAATGAATAAAATGACAGATACGGATGTCCTAGCCTAATTGAGCAATCGAGTCAAGCAATAGCTCAGGACAAGAGGGTTCTTAAGACAAGTCTGATCACCGAAAACTCCACATAGTCTTTGAGTCTTTAAAACGTATTTTAAGCCAATGTAAATATTTCGGTTTTTAATCCAGGAGCGGTCGGTGTGAAGAATATCATTTGCTCTCATAAACATACTGGGCATGGGAATATTTTGATTCCGTGAGGAAATACATCTTGTCAATTGAACTTTTGCTTGATCGAAACATTCTAGCAGCCTTCCCTTTAATTTTCTTTAAAACTAAAAACTCTAAGAAAACATCAATGTCCATTCTCTCTCCCCCACATTCGAACACATCTCTTACACAAGTCCAATGAGAATATTATAAATCTTGACTGGTGAAAATAACTTTAGGGAAATCATCACCAGAGTGGCTCCTAATTCCAAAGAAGATTTTAGGTACAGTTCACCCACGCTGCTTTCATTCGACGTCTAAGAAGCTTTCTAAACCAGATCTTTCCCATGCAAGTCCATCCACGCGGCATGTGAATACCACCCACTGACCCTCCCTTCTCATCCACTCGCGCAGCCGCTCTGTGTACTAAGAGCATCTAAGAGTAGTCGGGAAAAAGAATACCACATTCCTTTTCATCAACACAGACCTCCTTATCTTCTTCCTCCTGCTCCTCCTCAGCCGCCGTGAGTTCTTGCGCGTTTGCCAAGTTATCGACGGCGATAGCCAAGAACACATTTAGGAGAGTGTAGTTACCGAAGATCACCAAGATGATGAAATAAAGGCTGTAGATCATGCCGGACTTAATACCACCCTGTGAGGCGATACCATTGTACATGACCTCGTTCCAGTCCTCACCCGTGAGAATCTGCCAGGAGAAAGGTTGTTAATCGGGGGCAGAGGCTTAGCGGTTCGCGAGTCCTCCTTACTTTGGATCAGATCTAAGCGAAAAAAAATTCTAACTATCTTCTCTTTCTAATAACTACTTTAAAATGCTTCAAAATCCACGTTATAAAAAAATAGTACACATCCTATTATACGAGAAAAAAATTATCTTCTATGTCGTAAAAACAACAACAACAACAACACAGCAAACAACAAACAACATCAACATCACGGGGAACAAACGGCAGTAGGATTCACCTGAAACACTGTTAGGAGAGCGATGGCGAAAGTGTTGAAGTTAGCGAGCGGAGTTCCTTCGGGGAAGTTGAAGGAGCCTCCGAAGAGTTGCATACCAAGGAGGGCGAAGATGAGGATGAACAAGAAGAGCAGGAACAACAGAGAGATGATAGACCTCATCGAACTCAGCAGCGAGATCACCAGGTTACGGAGGGAGGCCCAGTACCTGAGGGAGGAAGCGGGGTCAGCTGTGCACGCGATGAAGATGAAGTAATCAAAAACACTGATGATATATGTCTTTTTCTAATTCATTGGAAAATAAATGAGGTAGTGATATATGTTTTTCTCTAATCCATTCAAGAAATAATCGAGATAAGTCAAAGACACAGTATATATGCTTCTCTAATCCATGGAAGAAATAAATCGGAGACACTAATGATATATAATTTACTCTGATCCATGGTAGAAATAATTGAGATAAATCAGACACTGATGATATAGACTTTTCTCTAATCCATGGAAAAAAACAAAACAAAAAACACTCCGCCGTCACCCTCACTTTGTAACTTTGAATATCCTCAGGAGTCGCAGGGCTCGAAGCACCGACAGACCAAAGGAGCCGGATTTGAAGGACGACCACACGACCTCAAAGATGGACCCGCTGATGACGACGCAATCGAACCGGTTGAACGAGGACTCGAAGTATATTCTTGCCCCCAGGGCGTACATTTTTACAAACATTTCAGTTATGAATAGACCTAGAAATATAAATTCTGCATAGTCTGCAACGGGAAAGGAGAAGGCGAGGGTTACTGGGCGATAAGGGGTTTTGTTTGGTATTGTCGTTAGTGTTACCGCTGTTTCGATTGTTAGAAGGATAATGGTATTGTTGTTATGGTATATTGTTATTATCATTGTTACTGTTATTATTATTATTATTATTATTATTATTATTATTATTATTATTATATTATTATTATTATTATTATTATTATTATTATTATTATTATTATTATCATTATCATTATCATCATCACTATCATCATCATCATCATCATCATAGTTATAATCATCATTATCATTATAATTTTTACTATTATTACTGATATTATGATCACATTTGTTATTGCTAATGTTAAATCTACAATTACAGTGACTATTATTATCTCTAGGTTACTACTTCTGTCATCCTTACTAAACACAAAATTCATTTCCCTCATTGATTAATTAACCACAATAACCAAATTCTGAATAGAAGTCATTTTTATAATAACGAAATGAGAAAAAACAACAACAGCAGGTCATAAGAGGTTTCCTTACACAAAAATTTAGTGAGCCAGTCGGGTTGGCCGTAATGTTCGGCAGCCACGCAAGCTGTGTTGAGGAACACCAGGATGATAACGAACCAGTAGAACCACTGTTGTTTTACGGTTCGCCTGATGCCAAATCTGGGGATAGGAAGGGTGGTTTTAGAGATAGATTTTTTTTTTTAATCCAGAGGTAGGTGTGTGTGTGTGTGTGTGTGTGTGTGTGTGTGTGTGTGTGTGTGTGTGTGTGTGTGTGTGTGTGTGTGTGTGTTTGTTTCTGTGTGTATATATGAACACACACACACACACACACACACACACACACACACACACACACACACACACACAGAGTAAATCAGTATATGGCATTGATAATGATAAATAAACTTCAATATATCTTTGAAATATCAAAAAGAAAAGCCATGTTAACAAGAACAGCTTTATGACAAACAAATGAAAACTGGCGAACGTGAAGAAACAACAACAAGCTTACCTTAATCTTTTTTCTGCTTTCCAAAAATTCTGACAGGCACCTTGTTTCTTCACTTTGTTTTTTAAGTAGGAAGCTCTCGACAAACCTGAGCAAGGAAAAAGCTTGCGTTAAAGAATCGTATAATGGAGTATAAAACTTTAATGACATCGACTTTTGTTTTTTTCTATTTTTTTTTTATCACACTATCAATTCATTAACTTCCTTAAAAGACACGTTATAAAGTAAACTAAGACTGTAACTACTCTACGATACGATACTTCCTAATTCATAAAAAATACGATCCCTCAAAATACTGTCATGGGTTTCAAAGATCAAAACAGAGAGGTTGCCACTTCCCCTGTACAGATGAGGTGGTCATAGGGCTGTATTTATGCAAATATGAAAGCCAAAATGGGTTGTATAGCATTGTAAGAATCACAGGCCTGCACGTGACAGTCACAAACTGGCTGCAATATAAAATTCACAAAAAAAGAGAGAGAGAAAAAAAACAAAAACAGTAGGATTTAAAGACGGGATGAGACAAGAAGCCGGGTCTGTATCTAGAGAAAATGGGATTATATGTAGCATAGAAAACGGACACAAATCTATAGAAAATGGAAGGAGTTCTATCCAAAATGGGTAACTAGGAAAAAAAAAAATCACAGAATCGATAGAGACATAAAAATATTCAAAATCAGCCTTTCAGTTTTCATATAATCACACAGGATAGTTGGGAACCGAACTATTAGGATGTTCACTATGGGAAAGACCAATCTTCTAGACATTTTGAAAGATTAGTTAGTCATCGTTAGGGAAAAGAGTCTATCCCGTAACTTCAAGAAAGGAGGGAAGGTGGTATCTCTTTATAATCTTATCTTAGTTGTTAGCCAAGACACTAAAATTTCTTGAGGGAATTTACAGTAACTAGTAGTAGGAGTAAGAAATCCGTCTCAGGACTGGCCAGAGGGACTGTGTGGCCACTAATCCTACACAACTTCCAGTCCACTTTCCCTTTGCATGATGACTCGAGCGACTGCTCTGCCTGACCACGAGTCCCAGGGGCGCCGCAGCAGCCAGGGAGGACGCTGAGTGCTCCTGTGACTCCGCCTCAGGCACTGGGTAGTCCGATTGAGGCATCGCTCGCGCCAGCAGGCAATGGGACAGGTGGATCCTACGTCACACTACGCTTACTATACTATTGTAACACATTAAAGCAACTGAAACTACTGGTCTTATGATATCCTTCACTGTGGAAGACATTATTCATTTTGGTTTTCCCCATAAGTAATGGGATGGAATATACCAAAGTGTCAAAAAAGTTTTGAGATGGGTTGTATTTCTTCATGGTTGTTTACCACTGCGTACAGTGCTATGTAAGCTTTATATACACTTCTACAGAAAGCTTGGGTCAGACCTCTGCTACATCCTCGATTGACCTCTGAACTCTGTTGCCTGAAGGCCATTGTTCGTCATAGGTTACTTATTAAAAATAGCAGGTAAACAGTCTACGAGTAACACCTGTCTACAGTCGGTTTTGTTCTTACTCCCTTTAAGTGTCAATAACACTGTCATGGTCGTGCTTCTCGTCCTATGATTCCTAAAATGATTTACTGTATAACTCTTAACATCATATGTTACTAAAATGAAAGTAATATTCATTATTTTCATTGATATTATCGCTATTACCTGAGGTGTTATTGACAAACAAAAGGAAGAAAGAACTTCACCTCGTTCTCCTTTAGTACATTTTGGTAACCAAAGTACACAGAGGTGTGTGTGTACGGCATGCTTGTATCCAACACAACACTCTCTCTCCCTCACGCATACGCACATTTGAGCATACACAGGCATACATAAGGAGGTCATACTTACATGGACAACAACCTAGGAAAAGGGAAACAGAACATCATTGTATAGGTATCACTAGCAGCCTACTAGCACGACTCTAAGGAAAACTGAGCCCCCGGCAAGGGTTTGAACGGGGCCGTCTGTGACTCAGCCCCTGGTCACCACAGGAACCGAGGTCAGGACTCAGTTTTGTCTTATCGATCGGCAGTGCTAATGTACATATCAGGGTAAGTAAAAATTTATCTTTAAGGGAAATGTTGTAGCTTATCTAAACTTAAACTAACCAAAATACCTAAGGGCAAAGTATACAGTATTATATATATATGCATATCATGAATTTAAGTCTCATGGGAACAGGCTTGGACAATGACTAACAGGGGAAAAATATACATGGAATGGAGCAGTCTAATTCTTCTCTAAAATAGTAGAAAATTCCCTTTACTGAAAATATATCACATTTAATGGAGACTATTTGAAGATAAACCATCCATACACATTTCGTAGAGCAATGTAGGGGAAAAAGACAGTAAGGGAATGTCAATAAACAACAAACAACAATGACAATGACAAACGTGCAGTCATCTTTGAAAAAAATAAAACATTAAATCTAGTTATAATTAAATGCAGGACATAGTAACTGATAGAAGGAGATGAGTGTGGTCTATTCTCATATAGAAGTGTTTCATTTAAGTTTACTGGGAACATAGTTGACATGGAGGAAAACTGACATCACTTGATTTTTAAGTTACTTCTAGCCAGGAACAAACGCTTCAGGACATATCATGC
>NC_061858.1:26515816-26520816 GCF_019202785.1 Penaeus chinensis
CGTGACAACTGTGGCCGTTCGTCATCTACTGTCATCTACGTCTAACCCGAAGTCAGTTTTTTTTTCTTTTTTTTTCGTATTTTTTCTCTCTCTGGTAAAATCAGTAAAGTTGCATTTGTTTGCAAAATCATGGGCTCAGAAAAATAAAATATATACATACATGTATTTCGTTTATGTATATGTGTGTGTGTCCATGCATACATACATACATACATACATATATATGTATATATACATATATATATATATATATATATATATATATATGTATGTATATATACATACATACATATATATATATATATATATATATATATATATATGCATACAAATATATATACATATATATGTATATATATATACATATATATATATATATATATATATATATATATATATAAATATATATATATATATATATATATATATATATATATATATATATATATATATATATATACATATATACATGTACCTACACATATACAGTATATATATACACATTCACACACAAGCATGTATAGTTTATTCTTTATGGAAACTGCAAAACGACCAAAAAGGGAATCGAGAGAACCCAAGAAGACCACTGCTACAAATACATTCATTAAAACATTAGTTCGTGACGAAATCGTCTTTATTCTCGAAAAAAATAAAAAAAAAGTCTGGCTGCATAAAAGTTTATATTGTTTTCCTTCTTTTGTCAATGACGACAGCATCCCATGTTATACCGAAACGTTGCGTGCTAATGCCAGAGGCTCTGAATCATCTTGGACTGACTGACAGGACGGTCACATCGATGCAGATCTAGGAGTGTTTTAACTAGAAACCGTCTCCTCTCTCTCTCTTGACTACTACACCAACACTACATTGTACAAAGCTTAGTCATCCAAGCCTTATTTACAGACTCAAACCGTTTATTGCCCAACATATAGAGACAACCTACTGTATTTTACTAATGTACAGTATAGCCCTTTTACCCAACGGAGGAGTGTGGGGAGGGGGAATTTTATAGTTTACAACAATACAGTTAAGAGTGTTTATAATACTCTAGATATAGATATATTTTTCTCTCTCTCTGTTTTTTAGTTAGATACATCAGCAGTTTTACTCAAACACTAATACTTGTTAAGGTAGGCTTTTACTATGGGTCACAAGGCCTCAGTACCTGCTTTACAGATCCAGTCAAAATAACCCGTAAAAGCCTCAGTGAAATTCCTTCTCATCCTGACTTTTCTGTAATGCTCTCTCCGCTCAACGCGCTTTCTTTCATTGGAAAATTCTCTGAAAATGTAAATATTAATGGCAGTCTAAATGGGATGTGGTTTTTAATTTGTATTAGATGGGGTAACTATCGGAGGAAGATGAGTGTCGATGGAACTCCTCGAAGGTCTGGGGGGAAAACAACGTCGTGGTTCTTGGGGAGAAAGATCGGTTTGTGGCTGTGGAGAAGACAGCTATGTTGGGTTAACGAAGGTATGCATATTTCTCGTGATATTTCTGGCAGGGGGAATAGCTGTTTGAGTATAACTTCAACAGTAGAACCAATACTAGTAACCTTCTGGCATTCCCTTTATCTTTTACTAAATAATCTTCTAGTATAATGATCAGATCTTCAATTTAATAAAAAAAGAATGCTAACTGAGGCTTTATGAACAGAAGTTAACTTTTGTTTTCTCTCTTGTTCTTATGTATGATTTATTAAAACTGTTGTGACTGCCTGACAGCTAAAGTGAGTAGAATAAGCAGGAAAAAACACAGTCAACTTACCCAGACAACACACCAAGGACTAGGTTGAGCATGAAAAAGGACCCCAATACGATAAGGGGCACAAAGTAGAGAAAGTTGAAATTGCTACCAAGCGCATCATTTGTCTGGAAAAAAGGGAAAAAAGAAGTGAGTCGTTAGAACATGGAATAACATACACTCATTTCGTTATGTGCTTGAAGTGACTTATGGAAGAAGACTAAGTGCTTTCTGTAGTTTAATATGATTGTTTTTTGGGTTTTTTTTTATCTTATAATGAGGAATAATGTAGATGTATCTACTACAAAATAAAATAAAAACCACCTTTATACGGACATACCCAATCTGAACACGACACACAATCGGTATAATGACACAAAAAAATATAATAATCGACGTGTCAACACCTAATCACCAAGAGAGGTGAGCTGACATGACAAACAAAGGCCTGGGGAGGATAGAGACGGTTCACCTCTTCTGCATCCTCCTTACAATCTCGGAAACAAAAGAAAAGGGACAAAGAGATCTCGAACCTTGTTAAGCACACTTGAAAGTCGGATTACAATGGGCGAGAGAGTGAGGGGACTCGCGTGTTAATGCGTAGAACTCTGTGCTTTTTTTTATTCATTTAGAATTATTATTCTTTGGAGGGTAGAGTGAGGAGGTATTAATGCGTAGACCTCTGTTTTTTTGTTTTCCTTTTTTTCTTATTCACTTAGAGTTATCGTTTTTGGAGGGAGAGGGGAGAAAGATGGGGGGTGGGGGTATCAGTGCTTAGAATTTTGTTAATTTTTAAAATTATTTAGATTTATTGTTTTTTGAAGGGAGAGGGGAGGGGGGGGGGAGGGGTAAAATGAAGTGATGATGGAATGCAATTGCGCGCGTGTTTGTGAATAGTTAGCATTTTTATTTCCATTTATTTCATTTACTTTTTATTGTGTAGTCGACGTACAAATTCATGATCTATTATAATGAAATTGCTTAGAGAATAAATACACAAAATAGTGCCGATAATTTTCAACGTTATAAAAAAGTATATCTCCAGATAAAAGAAAATAGATAATCACCCACTCATAGAAGGAACAAAAATATCCCCTAAACTCTCTTAAAATTCTTACAAGTGCCTCCCACACTTACCCAGTACAGTATGGACGTCCAGCCTTCTTGCGTGATGCACTGGAACACCGTCAACATGGCAAAGCCGATGTTGTCGAAGGACGTGATGCCATAATTGGGACCATCCCAGAGCTCCAAACAGGTGGAGATGTTATAATTACACACAAAGGAACCCGATGGAGCAAAGGATACATTGTCTGTGTTACATGGCGTTGGCATCTCTCCTTCTGTCACTATTTGACCTGTGGAATGAAAGGGGGGTTAGTGTCCTTATACAGGAGGGTCTTGGGGGAGGGGAAGGGGGTTAGTGTCCTTATAAAGGAGGGTCTTCGGAGGGAGGGTCTTCGGGGAGGGGGGGGGGGCGAAGGGGAAGGGGGTTAGTGTCCTTCAGGAGGGTCTTGGGGGAAGGGAGCGGGGCATTTTTGGAGGCAAAAAGGGAAGAGGGAGACGATTGGGTCGTTTATGTTGGGGGGGAATGCGAAAGATTAAAAAACGTAACACAACTACAAAAACAAGGGCTGCATTTGACGGACTCGATACAATATTTTTTCGTCTTATAATCAAGGAAAATCATGTACCTTATCTATAAAAAAGAAAAAAAAATTGTCAAAAGATAGCACTTTCTCTGGTATTTCTCAAAAATTTCAAAAGATACAAACAATTACAAAAAAAACAAAAAAACTATTACACTGCGATACAATTGAAAAAGATATGATATATTAAAGCAATATATTCATATATACATATATATATATATATATATATATATATATATATACATATATATATATCAATATATATATATATATATCAATATATATATATATATCAATATATATATAGAGAGAGATATACAAACAAATAGATAAAGAGATATAAACAGAGCGAAACAGACAGTCAAACAAACACACACACACGGAAAAAAAGCGACCAATACATTACCTAAGTCTTCTAAACTGTAGCAGGTTTTATGGAGAGCACCCGAGTAGAATTCAAGGCCTATGATGGCGAAGATAACAATGGCGAACAGGACGAGCAACCCGATCTGCAGCAACGGAGCCATCGCCTTGATGATGGACTTGAGGACGACCTGGAGGCCTGGGGATAGATGGTGAGGTTCACACGGGGCTATCTGCAGGGCTCGCTGCTGGGGAAGAGAGGGGGTTGCGGGGGTCGGGGAGGAAGGGGGGAGTGGGGAGGGGGAGTGGGGGATAGGGGGAAGGGGGAGGGGGAGATGGGTGGAAGGGGAGGGGGAGATGGGGGAAATGGGGAGGGGGAGATGAGGAGGGGGACGGATAGGAAGGGGGAAGGGAGGATAAATAGGGAGGGGAGGAGAGTGGAGGGGAAGGGGAGGATAAATGGGGAGGGGAAAGGAAGAGAAGAGGATGAGAGGGAGGGACATGTGGTTGGGGTTTGCAAGAGGTGGAGAGAGTGGGGAGGGAAGGGGGGGGGAGAGGTGAGGAGAGGAGATAACTCGGAGTAGGAAGGAGGGGGGAGAAGAGAAGAGGGGAGAGGGAGATGGAAATGGAGGAAAGGGAGGGAAGGGAAAGGGGAGGTGGGAGGGACAAGGGAGAATAGTTGGGGGTTGAAAGGGGAGGGGAAAGAGAGGAGGGAAGAGAAAGAGGGTCCTAAATTTGGAAAGAGGGGAAGTGAGATTAGGAGGGGGAGGAGAATATGGGGTAGGGTGTTGTTGGGGTCAGTAGGAAGGAGAAAAGGATGATTTTGGGTGGGGGGAAGAGGGAGGGAGAGGGGAAGGGGAAGGGAGGTGTCACTGATGCTGGAAATGGGTCGCGTAAGGGAGGAGGTTTTCCAAGAAGAGTTATTGGGGGTTTGGTTAGAAGGAGGGGGAGAGAGGGAAGGGGAAGACAGCCGGAAGAGAAGGGGCAAAGAAAGGGACAAGGAACAGGTGATGTTGTGAAGGGAAGGGTAAAGGGGAAGGGGAGGCAGGGAGTCGAGGGGAATGGAAAAGGTAAATGGGTTTCTTCATGTGTGTATTTGGGAAGGGAGAGGGGGTTGAAGGGGAATGGAGGGGGCAAGGGGGGTTCTCAGATCTGTAGGGAGGGAAGAGGGGAGGAAAAAGAGAAGAAGGGGGAGGAGTGAGGAGTGGGGGGAAGAGGACAGGAGGAGAAGGAAAAAGAAAA
>NC_061858.1:26533316-26535816 GCF_019202785.1 Penaeus chinensis
GAGGGAGGCGAAGAGGATGACTGAATCTCACGAATTTGGTGAACATCATCAATATGACGCGCCAGGTGCGACGGAAGAAAGCGAGTGAAGGTGCTACTTACGTGCCGAGGGGAGTTCGTCTCGAAGGCTCGGGCTTGATATGATGTTTGTCATTGTTGTGAAATGACTGAAAAAGGGGGGGCTCCAGAGTAGTGCTATAAGATCTCTCACTCAGTCATACCAATATCTATCCTTATATTGCCATACCAGTATCATTTACCCTTGCGATGCCATCTGCTTCCATAGAACCATACCATCATCTACGCGTACACTGTACTGCCTGCGTTTACTCTCACACCGTCTCGTCGACTCAAGGCACGGCCTAGGAGGCACGTGACCCCTGGTGCCATGCTGGGAGAGCAGGAGAGAGGGCGCCGTGCTTGTCAGGATCCGCGGAAAGACGAGACCGCGCGGGGAAGACCTAATACCCAAGTACCCGATTACTTTCTGGCGCTTCTGGCCTAACCGGGACACTGCTAGTCGCTCAGCTTCATCGGACGGAAGGAGAGAAAGGCAAATAATCAAATAATATTTAAAAACAAGAGAGGTAGAACATAACGGAGGATTAACACCCCTTGAATATCCAGCGAAATCAGGGCCCTACCTGTGTTTCAGACCCTCCCACGTGGGAAAAAGAGGAGAGGGGGTAACGTAGGGACACACTCGCCCCTTGTACGTCCCTGGTGAGCTAAGGGCCGCCGGAAGACTTAATGGCCTAGTACTGAGGTTCCGACGGCATGTGTTATAGCTCGGGGATATTAGGGTCCGATTCCATAAAGCTCTTCCGTGTATGAGAATAATGATGAACCAGAAAGAAACTTGGAAGCGCTTTCGGCAAAGGTACCACGGAACGGAGGGCGACTCGGGACGACCGCGGGTCCCGCTGGAGGTCCTTCCAGTGACCGAAGGGTAGGGAGGAGGAAGGAAGCAAGGAAAGGATGGTGGGAGCAGGAATAGGAATAGAAACAAGAGGATAAGGAGGAGGAGGAGGAGGAGGAGGAGGAGGAGGAGGAGCAAGCGGATAGGGTTGGATTGGGTTGGATGATACAAGGCAGTGGTCATGTTAGCACCAAGTGTAAAGAATTTGTTAGAGAGAAAAGAGAAAAAATATACATAGGAGCATACATGAAAGAGAGAGAGAGAGAGAGAGAGAGAGAGAGAGAGAGAGAGAGAGAGAGAGAGAGAGAGAGAGAGAGAGAGAGAGAGAGAGAGAGAGAGAGAGAGAAGAGAAGAGAAAGAGAAGATACAGTATAGAAAGTACGCAAAAAAGGAAGCACAAATCATACAAATCAGTAACAACAAAGTATATTGTTTTAAAAAAATGAATGAATATCGAGAGCCTTCTTGGGGTGTCTGGGAGAAGGGCAGGGTGGGGAGTAGAGGGGTACGAGGCCCCTTTCCAAAAAAGGGAGAAGTAAAGAGAGAAAAAACATGAGAATTGAAGAATGTGCAAAATGCAAAAGTATGACAGAAGGATGGTGAAAAAAGAGGAACGAAACGACATACTTTAACTACTGTCTGTCATGCGAAATTGTGCATGAATATAAAAATAAAAGACATTGAACCCAAAGAACTATCTAAAGCAAAACATTAACAGCACAAAAAATGCTTCAAACAAAATCCAAAAAGCTTCACACCGTAATGATATGACCTAGGCTAAGAGACATTAGACACAGAGTAAAATTGTGGGAAAAAAAGCCCCATTAACTATTGCATTTTGAGAATCCATTCACTAAGAGAGAAAGAGATAGAAACTGATGTCCTTCCGGTAATTGAGAAATGAGAAGAACCGACGTATTAAATGAAGGGAACTGGGTGACGTCATTGCAATCTCTGATAAGCAATCTGTGATAACCGTTATCATGATTCATTAGTATTGTGATCATTTATCATTAAATCTTGGAATCAAAGTTATAAGTAGCAAGAGAGAGCGATTTACTGACTAACATG
This sequence comes from Penaeus chinensis, assembly GCF_019202785.1. Lineage (NCBI taxonomy): Eukaryota > Metazoa > Arthropoda > Malacostraca > Decapoda > Penaeidae > Penaeus > Penaeus chinensis. Next base: position 26,535,306 of record NC_061858.1, read on the forward strand.
TATTTTAACCAAATACAACAAACCCGGTCTGGGGGTTAGAAAGACAGAGAAAGAGAGACAGAGAGAGTTTGGGGATGGGTGTATATATATTTTTTTTTTCTCTTTTTTGAGGGGTCTCTGCTGGCTTTGCTTTAAAGGGGGGGGGCGGGGGTACTGCGAGCGAGCGAGCGAGCTTGCGGGCGGCGGGCGGGCGGGCGGCGAGCTGTGCTGTGCGGGCGGGGGTGCATCGGCAACAGAAAAGAATTTTAAAAAATTGAAACTAAAAAGACTCAACCTTGAACTGAAGATGAAGCCAACGAGCTAACATCTCATAGATGATAGACCTAAGACAGCACTAAGATCTAACATGGCTACTTACTCGGTATGCCTGATACTAGTTTTAATGGCCTTAGAACCCGGATAGCTCTCAGTGTTCTTAAGTCTACTTCTATGGCGTCCTGCCCAAATAACGTGATGAACCTGAAAAGCAAGGATAAGACAATAGCTACCAACTAATGATGTCTAACTTCTC
>NC_061858.1:26540816-26545816 GCF_019202785.1 Penaeus chinensis
TCGCCACAATAAACTGTGATACGTCACGACACCTGTGATGTACCACAATAAATCTGTGATGCGCCACAACATCTGTGATGTGCTATAACACTTGTGATGCGACTACATCCCCCGCTGTACCTTACACATCTAAAACACGTCAAATGGAATTATCATAATTTGGATTTTGTTTTAATTATTATTTTCTTATCGTTTAGGTGTAGAAAATGCGAGTGCGTTTTCGAAATGTGCGAGGGGAGACTTAGGAATTACCGTGGATATGTAAAGTACAGTGCGGCATGGACTTTCACGTTAAAGAATCTCTGTTCTTTGGAAAATCATAGTGGATGAAATTCACTTATACTCAACCATTTAATATTCAGATGAAGACAGGTGAAAAAGTTTATAAATAGATAAATATTGCTTAGTGCCTTCATCAGAGCAGGCATATATATACATTAAAAAGGAAAGAATAATAATTTCCATAAACGGAAACTTACGATGGTGTATCATGTTGACACACAGATGAGAGAAAATAGAGATAACCTTGTTTAGAGTAAACAAAACATCAGATAGCTACCGCTCATATGCTAAAGGGAAATGTAAATACTTTTCTTTTTTTATATAGGTAGAAGGATCAGACATGGAAGAATAAAGCAAATCTGTGTCACCTTTTTTTTTTTTTAATTCGAAATATATATAAACGATTTTTTTTTTCTTACAGCATTTTCCGGAAGTTGAAAGTAAACTTAAAAGATAAGTAAAATATACACCGCAGCCATCCAACATGTCTGAACCTGTCTGTAATACAAACGTTGCTATTAACCCCCCAAGCCATATGATTCTACGTAACTATAAGCAGGTTCGAGAGGAAATGCCCAGCGTGCAGAGGCGTGTCTCGTGAAACAGTCATTTCAACTGTGATATTCATATATGCAGACTTAAAATATAAGCTACATATATAAATAAAGATAAAAAAAATATATATATGACAGTGAGATAAATCAACAAATAAATGAATGAATACAAGTTCTGAGACGGGAGAAGAACCTGCATCGCTGGAGATTCCCACACGAGGAAGACCTGAGCGGCTGATATATACTCGCAAGGTTTGATAAACAAATAATCTTACCAGCTGTAGTCACGTGTCCGAGGTCCAGTCCAAACGGGTGGAAAACGGGGTTGGAGGATACACAAGAAACACAATAAGACATGGTAAGAGCCGGGCGTCAGTAAGTGAGCAGTTTGGGCGACATCTGAGGGCGTTCTTGTTCGTTACTGCAAAGCCTGTGGTGTCCCCTCTGATCCTGTGCTGAGGACCCAGGTGTTTGATAGCACTGAATTAAGGGGTCGTGTGGTGAGGGATCGCAGTGTATTGAAGGGGCGTGTTTTCAGGGATCGCAGTGTATAAGGGCGGGTATGCTGAGGGAACTTATGCTGAAGGATTACCGTGTGGTGAGATGCCGTATGCTGAGGGATCACAGTGTGTGAGGAGGCCTGTGATGGTGAATCAGTGTGTGAGGAGTCGTAAGCTGGGGACGTATATTGAGAGAGCATAGTGTACTGAAGGAGTATATGCTGACGAATCAGAGAGTGAGGGATCGCATACAGAGAGGTTACCGTGTGTTCAGGGTCGTATGCTGAGGGCTTGTATGCTGTTGAATTTCCTAAGTGTACGTCGAGGGTTTCTTCGCGTACTTGTCGGAGTTGTGATTCTGTTAATAACTTGTGAACTTCTCGCCCCGCTGAGCTAGGGAAGCGATTCTGTACATTGATCCTAAGTCTCACGATCAAAGCTTTGTGAGTTTGTGTCAAGCTTCAAAAGTGCAGTAAAGCTTCATTACGCCGCATGTGCACGCATTGTGATCCTATGCTGAAAGGGGTCTCGATCATAATGCTAAGCGCTAACGTTAAATCTTGGAAATCCTTTAACTAGGCTCTAGAATATGTCAGAAACAATGTGATTCAGACCTCTTTTTATGTAATTCCTCATCTGGACCTACAAATATCTTTCTTTTAACATTCAACATTGTGTATGAAATGCGCAAATAGAAAGCTGTTTTTTAGACAAGGAATTAGATTATGTATTTTTTATAATATGTCCTAAAATTGAATAAATTGAGGAAGGCAGCGATTTAAAGAGAGAGAAATTTATATGTATATATAGAAAGAGAGAGTGCGCTAGACAGAGAGGGAAAGTTAGAGAGAGCGTTAAAAAGTGAGAGCGTGAGAGCGAGAGAGCGATAGAGAGAGAGAGAGAGAGAGAGAGAGAGAGAGAGAGAGAGAGAGAGAGAGAGAGAGAGAGAGAGAGAGAGAGAGAGAGAGAGAGAGAGAGAGAGAGTTAGAGAGAGTTAGAGAGGGAGTTAGAGAGAAAATGAAAGATAGATAGATAGAGAGACAGAGAGAGAGAGAGGGTGAGAGAGAGAGAGAGAGATAGAGAGAGAGAGAGAGAGAGAGAGAGAGAGAGAGAGAGAGATAGAGAGAGAGAGAGAGAGAGAGAGAGAGAGAGAGAGAGAGAGAGAGAGAGAGAGAGAGAGAGAGAGAGAGAGAGAGAGAGAGAGAGAGGGGGAGAGAGAGAGAGAGAGAGAGAGAGAGAGAGAGAGGGAGAGAGAGAGAGAGAGAGAGAGAGAGGGGGGGGAGCAAGAAAAAGAAGAACAAAAATAGGCATTAGAATAAAAACAAGGAGAAAGGAAGTATGCTGCACTAGGACACATGAACATAAATTTCCTATCTTACAAAGCTCGTGTAGTATTCTGTATTACCTGAATAGTTCAAGAGTGTATCCGCATCAGTCTACAAAAACAAAGGCTTCAGAGGAGACCAACAGCAATAGCCACAAAATTAACTGGCGGTAATTACTGTGTAACTGTATAAATCTCACTTACGGTCGACGAGTATTTTATCGACAACGAAAGTGATAAGAATATTTAATTATATTTATATATATATATTTTTTTTTTTTTTGACTTTGGAGGGGTTTATGATTAATTATATATTTTTTTTCTATTATTTTTTATCTGATTTGATACAAGAACGCCTGCAGAACGCCGCCCCTAGCGATAATGGCCGCGACGATATTGTTAATAGGCCTATCAATAACTTTACATGTCTACTAGGCCACACTTCACTCTAAATAGGACTAAGGCAAAGGACGCGGGTCTTCTGAACGTCCGTGATTCATGTAGAGTGCTCGTAGGTCCTTTGCTGAACTCGTGAACCCTGTTTGAATCGAATCCACCGATATCTGCATTCTGATTGGCTGAAAGCACGTCACAACATCTCCAGCCAATGAGAAGACACATCGGTTGGTTATGATCAAAGAGCGTTCATTAGTCCAATGGAATTCGACCTAAGAACACAAGGCACAAAACAAGGACGCCATTTAACCCAGCATGTCCGTTGCCATACAAAAAAGCATCAGGAAAACCGGGCTTATCAACGGTTGCCTTACACAAAAAAATCTCTTCTTACGCATTCAAACACTAAATGATATATATAATGACATCTTACAGAAAAAAGAGTACACCAGAGTTCTATCAAATCCTATAATGCTTCGTATACAAAACAGACTGAGGGCTTTGTATGTTGCTTCAGCCCTTTCTTCTCTTTTCTTTTACTTTACTCTTCGTGAAGCATATAAAGCTCTGGACAGCAAACCTATTTGGCTACCTAACAGACTACCACAGGTCACACAGACGCTTGACACGAACACAGCCTAACATCTAACAACACAGATGCATTGTCAATACACTCACGCAGGCAAGATAATACACACACACACACACAGACAGTACATTCTCACGCACACGCACGCAGAATCCAGAGCGCACGACGAAGGAACAACGGGAGGTACCCTGTGAGAACGGTGCATGTAGGTCTGCATGTACGAATATCTACGATTCTACATTCGTACATACACACGCGTATGTATGCGTCCAAAGGGAGTCATAAATCTGGGTATGCTAATACACAGATTTGATGTCCTTTGTCTCCGGCCCGCTTGCTGAGGGCGAGCGTCACTCCGGCTGTACGTGACGGGCGCCAAAAGCAGCGTCGTCTCAGGGCACACCCGCGTCCCTCCCTCGCACGGCGCTGGCTCTCACACGCACAGCATCGTCTAGTAACAAGCATCAACCACAATACTTTGCCAACAGATCACATTACGGATAGAGACATATCGAACAAGTTAATGCTTTTGGTTTATGAAGTCGGCCTGAAGGACTGAGAGGACTTCCATCGCCTCTTCAGGTTTGACCCGGTGAGGCGAGGTCATACTCGATATTGAATGTGCAATATGTCCCTGAAAAGAAAGGCTTGCCATGCAGTTTTCTTAGATATTCCTAATCTAGAACCTTACATGCAAACACTGTATCCATGCTTTATGCATCGTTATGCTATTATTTGTTTTCCATTCCTGTGGGAAGAATGCAAGGGCAGTCGTCATTCTAAGTCAACCTTGTCACCGTTGTGTACAGGGAAGGGTTCACACGGTATTAAGGTTAACGCCGCCTAGACCGCCTAAGGGGACATGGCGGCACTGTCGTTTTTTAAGATGCTGGGTTACATACCATTTTACTATTTACATTTACAGAGTTTATTCAATGTACTTCTATGGTTCCTCTTGGATCTAGTGTTGTGGAGCCCCACCTATGTGTCCAGATCTGCCATTCCTATGAGGGGTACGGGGGTCGTGGTTTCGCCGAGGGTGCCAGGAGGGCCATGGTGATAGTGCCTGTCAGCCCTTCCCTTCCCCCCCTCGCCCCCCACCCCATGACACGATCACCATGACTCACCATGGCCACTCGGGAGACCTCATGGTATTGTTTTTAGTCATGGTTATAGGGTATAAGGTAGAATATAGCTTAAAATTTCCACCTAGAGTGTAAATGTCCCACTGGTGTTTATTATTATTACTATTATTATTTCATTTTTCTTCATGTTTCGGGGATTTCATATTCGGGCAATGGAATTTCCACTCTTCATATGGTATGGATGAACATGAAAATGAGAAACAGATAAGG
>NC_061858.1:26560816-26573316 GCF_019202785.1 Penaeus chinensis
ATAATAACGATAACAACAATAATAACAACAATAACAAGAATAATGATAATTATAATAATAATAATGATAATGATAACAGTAATAATATTAATAATGACATTAGTAATAATAATGATGATAATAATAATGATAATAATAATAATAATAATAATAATAATAATAATAATAATAATAATAATAATGATAATAATAATAATGATAATAATAAAAATTGTAATAATAACAATAATAATAATAATAATAACAATGATAATACTAGTAATGGTAATAACAATAATAATAATGATAATAATAATTATAATAATAAAGATAATAACAATGATAATACTGCAAATGATAATGATAGCAACTCTTAAAATGGTAACAATAATACCAATAATACAATAATGATGATGATAATAGTAACGGTTATAATACAAGTAACAGTGATAATAATTGTAACAGTGATGATAATAAAAATGATGATAATGATAATGATAATTATAATAACAATAATGATAATAATAATAATAATAATAATAATAATAATAATAATAATAATAATAATAATAATAATAATAATAATAATAAAATAATGATAATAACAATAATAATAATAATAGAAATAATCTCAATAATAATAATAATAATGATAATAATAATAATAACAATAATAATAATAATAATAATAATAATAGTAATAATAATAATAATAATAATAATAATAATAATAATAATAATAATAATAATAATAATAATAATAAGGATAATAATAATAATAATAATAATAATAATAATAACAATAATAATAATAATAATAATAATAATAATAATAATAATGATAATAATAGTAATGATAATAATGATAATAATAATAATGATAATAATAACAATCATGATAATATAGAAATAATAATAATAATAATAATAATATAGAAATAATAATACTAATAATGATAATAATAATGATAATAATAATAACAATAATAATAATAAATTATAATGATAATAACACCACCACCACCAACAGCAACAACAACAATAAGATGAATAATAAGAATAAGAATAAAATAAGGATAATAACAAGAATAAGAATAAAAATAACAATAACAACAACAACGATAATAGCAATAATGATACTAATGATATTGATAATAATGAGAATCATAATGATAATTATAATCATTATAAAAAATATAGTAATAATTATAGTAATAATATTGATATGAATAATGATAATAATGTTAAACATATTTATGATAAAAATAACAATAACAATAATATGAAAAGGATAACAAACAATGATAACAACAATAACAGTAAAAATAATAATAAAAATGATAACAGCAAAAAAACATAACAATAATGACAGCGATAAGAAAAACAATGACCGGAATAAGTTGGTATGATAGCAATACCATAAAAAAACAATAATCTATGCTGGCATATAATAGATATATCATAGTGAAATTTCCTAAACGTAATATGCGAAATTACGTCTTTCAGTAAGTGAAACCTGGATTGATATGTCCGTAGATTTAAATATCCGGAATTTTACTTAGGTACTCTCACATTCAGGAGAATAAAATAGAGTAAAATAGATAGATATAACAGGAAGAAATCTATCTGGAGGACGGGATGTCTATGAAGATCCCCTTCAGAGTGGGTTAAGAACACAGGCAGCCTACTAGTCCCAATAATGCATTAACCTTTTGGTAAATGTCGCTGGTGCTTCACTCCCCATCCACGTGTGCACAAACAAGGATACATACACAAACACACACACACATACACATACAAACACAGACCCATATAAACACACACATACACACACACACACACACACACACACACACACAGATAGGTCACGCTAGACAGATAGGCTGTCAAACACACCATGATGCAATATATAGCGTCCTGAGTATTGATTCCTGTGTTTACAGCGTACCAAAATACCCTGTTTGTGTGTTCCTACGTACTTGCATTTTCATACATGTCCATGTGCGCGCAAATCACGAATAGATTAAGTATTAGGGTTAGATAGTAAATTATAATAAAAATATCAAATATGTCACAATTCACTGGCTCTGAATTTGCATTATAGACCATTTTACAAAGGAGAAAAGGGGAAAGTTAACCACACAAGAGAGGTTGTTTTTCTCGTAAGGTTATTTTTATATCAAATATACCTCAAGGGTGACCGCAAGTACAAGGATGAGGCACAAGGAGCCTTTAAAACGCAGTATCATGATTTTCAGGGCTACGGCTATTTTGGGTTTAGCGACCTCTAATGATTTGACGTTATATCGACCGGCAGCTTGACCTTGGAATCGTAAGATGCAATAACAAATACGTTATACACCATTCCCTGAAGTTCAATAAAATTTAAAAAAAGGATTAAAGTGCCATTTTCCATTATAATTATGCTTAGGCAATAATGACCACAATCTGGGGAATAAGGGTTTGTGTGTATCTCGATAAGACCAGATATCCCTCTAGATATTGTTGGTTAAGGTTATAGATATGACCGGATGTGTAACTAGATATAACTGGATATATCTCCATGACATTATGCCATTTATGTTTAAGTGAGATGACTTCGAGTTATAAAGTAATTGTTATGATACATCCATTAGCCCATTAAATTTAAAAAAAAAAAAATAAAAAAAAGGGGGGAAAAAAAAAAAAAAAAACCCCCTTTTTTTTTTTTCCCCCCCTTTTTTTTTTTTTTCCCCCTTTTTTTTTTTCCCCCCCTTTTTTTTTTTTTTCCCCCCTTTTTTTTTCTTTCCCCCTCCCTCCTTTCCCCCCCCCCCCTTTTCCCTCCTTTCCCCTTTTTTTTCTTTCCCCCCCCTCCCCCCCCCCCTCCCCCTTTTTCCCCCCCCCCTTTTCCCCTTTTTTTTTTCCCCCCCTTCCCCCCTCCTTTTTTTTTCCCCCTTTTTTTTTTTTTTTCCCCCCTTTTTTTTTTTTTCCCCTCCTTTTTTTTTTTTCTTTTTTTCCTTTTTTTTTTTTTTTTTCCTTTTTTTCTTTTTCCTCTCTTTTTTTCCCCTTTTTCTCTTTTTCTCTTTCTCCCTCTTTCTTCTCTTTTTTCTCTCTTTTTTTTTTCTCTCTCTTTTTCTCTCTTTTTTTCCCCCCCCCTTTCTCTCTCTCTCTTTTTTTTTTTTTTCTCTCTTTTCTCTCTCCCCCTCCTCTCTCTCTCTTTTTTTTTTCCTTTTTTTTTTTTCCCCCCCCCTTTTTTTTTTCCCCCCCCCCTTTTTTTTTTTCCCCCCTTTTTTTTTTTTTTTTTTCCCCCCCCCCCCCCCCCCCCCCCCCTTTTTTTTTTTTCCCCCCCCTTCCCCCCCCCCCCCCCCCCTCCCCCCTTTTTTTTTTCCCCCCCCCCTTTTTTTTTTTTTTTTTTTTTTTTTTTTTTTTTTTTTTTTTCCCCCCCCCCCCCCCCCCCCCCTTTTTTTTTTTTTTTTTTTTTTTTTTCCCCCCCCCCCCCTTTTTTTTTTTTTTCCCCCCCCCCTTTTTTTTTTTTTCCCCCCCCCCTACCCCCTTTTTTTCCCCCCTTTTTTTTTTTGATTTTCCCCCCTTTTTTTTTTTGGGCCCCCCCCGGGGGTTTTAAATTAAAAAAGGAAAAGGAAAAAAATGGTTTAAAAAAAAAAAAAGGGGAAAAAAAAGGGGGAGTTTGGGTTTGGGGGGGAAAAAGGGGGGGGGGGGGGGGGGAAAAGGGGGGGGGGGGGTTTTAAAAAAAAGGGGGGGGGGGGGAAAAAAGGGGGGGGGGGAAAAAAAGGGGGGGGGGGAAAAAAAAAGGGGGAAAAAGAATTTTTTGGGGGGGGGGGGGGGGAAAAAGGGGGGAAAAGGGGGGAAAAAAGAAGAAAAAAAAACGGGGGAAAAAAAAGGGGGAAAATGGGGAAAAAAAAAAAAAAACGAAAAAAAGAAAAAAAAAAAAGGGAAAAAAAAAAACCCCCCCCCCCAAAAAGGGGGCCCCAAAAAAAATTTTTAATTTTTTAAAAAAAAAAAAAAATTTAAAAAAAGAGAGAGACATGCAGAGAGAGAGAGAAGAGAGAGAGAGAGAGAGAGAGAGAGAGAGAGAGAGAGAGAGAGAGAGAGAGAGAGAGAGAGAGAGAGAGAGAGAGAGAGAGAGAGAGAGAGAGAGAGAGAGAGAGAGCGAGAGAAGACAGACAGAGGGACAGAAAGATAGATAAATAGATAGAATGACAGACAGACAGATAGGGGGCTAGATACGACAAAAAGAGAGAGAGAGCATCACCAACGACGCACACCGCAAGCAAAAAATCCGAAAATCAAGCTCGATGGAAGCTTTCCCTCACAGGGTGTGCTTTCACCTCTGCGCCACCTGAGCCTGGGTTGTCTAATTAGCCGGGAGGAAATAATGTTTAATTTAGACTTTCCTAACTCTTTAAAGACCAAGTTTAAGCACTAATTTACCGAACAAAGTTAGATTACCGGTCAGTAAGCTATGCCTGTCACACAGTTCCGATCATTCTGCTTTAGAAGGCAAAGTTGGTGAAAAAAAGATGTTGGGATGTTTGTATGTGTATGTGTGTTTGTGCTTGTGGTAGTATGATTGCATTGTGTGTGTGTATGTGTGTTTGAACTCACTCGTGTGGGGGTATGCTTGGTTGATTGAATAGATTGGCAAGGTCTTGTGTGAGAGATTCAATGTGATGTAAAATATTCTCAAAAGCGTTCGGTAATATGTCTTCCTTCACCAAAATGTAGCCGACCCCCCATAGAATGTATATAGAGAGAGGGGAAGAGAGAGAGAGAGAGAGAGAGAGAGAGAGAGAGAGAGAGAGAGAGAGAGAGATAGAGAGAGAGAGAGAGAGAGAGAGAGAGAGAGAGAGAGAGAGAGAGAGAGAGACAAACGAAAAAGAGAGAGAGACAAAGAAAGAGGGAGACAGACATACAAAAAGAAAGAGAACGAGACATACAAAAAAAAAAAAAAAAAAAGAGTAGAGCATCCAGAAACAGAAAGAAAGAAACACGCACAGAAAGGGAAAGAGAAAGAGACACACATACAGAGAGAGAGAGAGAGAGACGGAGAAACAGAGACCAGCTTTGACTCTTGTTAAGTGATGTAAGCCCGGCCTTTCCGAAGGTCATGTGACGAATCACAGCTTCTCCGCAAAGATCCTCTCAGAATCTATCTCTTGTGATAGGAATCTTCTGAGAATCCCTAACCCCTAAGAACCTTTTCTCGGAACCTTTTTCCCCATTGGCACGTCTCCCGGCATGGCGTCCTCCTTCCTCGAGCCCGTGAGAACCCATAGAACATATTAGATTTTAGAACTTTCTCTCTTAGAAACTTGCCATAGAATTTATCAGATCCTAGAACCTTCCCGTGGTACTTATTAGATTTTAGAACTTTCTCTCTTAGAAGCTTCCCATAGAACTTATTAGAGCCTAGAACCTATTAGAACCTAGAACCTCCTCTCTTAGAACCTAATAGAACCTAGAACCTCTCTTCTTTGTACAACTACACCAAGAACCCGTCGTTCGTATGCCTGTCCATGCGGTAATGAATGAGTCGACAGGAAAAGAACGAAAACTATGCCAGGACCAGTAATCCTCTTCTCTCTGTCTCTCTGGTTAGGCCTATATCGGCTTTATTTAAAATGAATTAACTAAAAAACAACAACAACAAAAAAACAGCAGACTTGAGGCTAATCGAGTTTGTCAGCGATCGAAGCGTCATATGAGGATCACGTTCCGAGTCGGTCCGTGACCTATGAGAAAGAGAGGCAGAACTATGAATAGAAGAGGAGAGAGAAAGAAGGGGGGAGGTGACAGAGACTGAGAGAGAGAGAGAGAGAGAGAGAGAGAGAGAGAGAGAGAGAGAGAGAGAGAGAGAGAGAGAGAGAGAGAGAGAGAGAGAGAGAGAGAGAGAGAGAGACAGAGACAGAGACAGAGAGAGAGAGAGAGGAGGGAAGGGTGGAGAGATAGATAGAAAGATAGTGAGAAAGATAGATAGATAGAGAAAGAGAGAGAGAGAGAGAGAGAGAGAGAGAGAGAGAGAGAGAGAGAGAGAGAGAGAGAGAGAGAGAGAGAGAGAGAGAGAGAGAGAGAGAAGGGGGGTGGATAGAGAGATAGATAGATAGATAGATAGATAGATAGAGAGAGAGAGAGAGAGAGAGAGAGAGAGAGAGAGAGAGAGAGAGAGAGAGAGAGAGAGAGAGAGAGAGAGAGAGAGAGAGAGAGAAAGAGATAAAAGGGGAGGGAGGAAGGGAGGAAGTAGGAGAGAGAGAGGGGGGGGGGGGAGACGAAGAAGAAGGACGATGGGGGAGTGTCCTCAACCCTCGGGAAAATCTATTTGACCTTAAAGTTTGCTGTGTCGTTCATTTCACAACCTCATGAAATCCGTACTTGGCAACTGATACTTACAAGAGCTGTCATGGATCGATGAATTAGTTGGAAACGGGGGGTGGGAGGGAGGAGAGGGGCGAGGAGTCGGGGGGTGGGAGGGAGGAGAGGGGCGAGGAGTCGGGGGGTGGGAGGGAGGAGAGGGGCGAGGAGTCGGGAGGTAGGGAGGAAGGGAAAAGGGAGAAGGGAGGAAGGAGGGGGAGCGAGGAGAGGGGGTAGAGAGGAAGGAGAAAGGAAGAAGGGAGAAGGTAGAGAGAAAGATGAGGGAGACCAGGGGATGAAACACAGGAAAGAAGAGAGAGAGAGAGAGAGAAAGAGAAGAGGTGAGGGGGAACAGGGAGGGGAGGGGGGGTTGAAACACGAGTGAGGGAGAAGGGGGGGGGGGGCACAGAGGGAGGGAGATGGAGGAAAAGTATAGGAATGACTCGACCACACACTAGTCAGCGATCCACTGATAATGGGGGTCCTGACCATTGCGATCTCTTGATGCAACAGTCTCGCTAATATGAAGGGGAAACCAAGAGCACAAGACAATAAATAAATAAATAAATACAAGACCAATGGCAGCGCCCCGTAGCGGAAGGAAATAATACTATTATACTAGTGTGTCATAACCCTTGTTCCTCCTACAGCGCACGCGAACACGCAACTCCCTCCCACACACACACTCTGCAGATACATTCATAATAGATAAATACACTTCCTACGGCCTTTGGATACTATTGCTCCGCCATAAATGTTATATCTGGAAACGTCAAACACAATACATGACCACGCCTACACCCAACCGAACCAATATCTTCTAGCATGCTATCATACTGTTACACTTTTGTACTGTCATACTATCATATTATCAGCCATGCTATCCTACTCCCATACTGTAATCTACCATTCTATCATACTGTACTCTACCATACTCTCATAATGTAATCAATCATATTCCCAAACCCTCATACAACCATACTTCCATACTCTCATACTAGCATGTGCTCACACTATTACACAACCATACTAACACCAACAACACAAACCTCAAACCATGTAAGTTCATTAAACACATGCAAATACAAGTAAAACCCGCAGTTAAAGTCCGCGATAAGAGAAAACGCAGAGGTCGATACACCGAACATCGTAGGGATTGCGTCATTGTGTGACAGCCCGGCCGGTCTAGCGTTACAGCCTACAGTGTCAGAGCTATACCAATAATGTGTGTGTGTGTGTGTGTGTGTGTGTGTGTGTGTGTGTGTGTGTATTAGTTTGTTTGTTTTTGTGTGCGTGTGTGTGTGGGGTCTGTGTATGTGGGGGGTATGTATGTATGTATGTATGTATGTATGTATGTATGTATGTATGTATGTATGTATGTATGTATGTATGTATGTATGTATGTATGTATGTATGTATATATGTATGTGTGTACTGCATATATGTGCGCATGACTGTGTGTACGTGTTTGTATTTCACTGTATGTTCATACATAAATGCGCATATACATGTTCGCGTGACAGTGAATGGAACAGAAGACCTATCCATGACTTCACGGCCTCAGTCTCTTCCCTTCAAGGCTTTACAGAATGGCACACTGCACACGACTGCGAGCGAGAAAAGAATAAAAAAAATAATAATAAAAAATACATAAAAAGAAAAAGGAAAGAAAAAAAATTGTACATTGCTCCAGCCTCCCTCTGCTCGGAGCCAGTCAGCCCACACTCTTCCCTTGGCCCCCATTCCCATTCTCATTCCCATTCCAACAGCTACCATGCTTACTTATTCTTCTGTCTTTATTCTCCATTGTCCTTCACCCACTTTTCATCCTCATTCATTTTAAATGTTTCATTTCCACTCCTATTCGTTCTCTGTTTTAGATTCGTTTTTCATCTTTCCTCATTCTCTACTCCCGCCTCCTCATCCCCACTTTCGTTCTTCTTCCCCAGTCCTATCTAGTTCCCCATTTCCTCCTATCCTCGTTCATTCCTCTCTCCCACTTCTCATTCATTCCCCATCTCCACTCATTTCCTTCTCTCGCTCCCTGTTTTTTCCTTTCCTTTTCCCTTTTCACAATCACTTCCCCCATCGTCACTCACTCACTCACTCCCTCTCTCCCACTTCCCGTTTATTCCCTTCTCCTGATTCATTCCCCATTACCCCCCATTGCCAGTTTCCGCTCTCCATTCTCCTTTTCCCCACTCCTAATTCATTCCCCATCACCACCCATTTCCGCTCCCCATTCCCCCTTCCCCTCCCCGCCCCAAGCCCCCCAAGTGTACGGCGAAGACACCAGACCCTCGATCGCATCTCGGACTTTTTTCCCTCCTTGAAACTGGGTCACAGCTAATGTGGCTGCGGAGGGCCGGAGAGAGAGGCCGCGCCCGCAAGCTAATTCAAGCTGGGGAGCCTCAAGCTCATTCAGGCTGGGGGGCCTCAAGCTCATTCAAGCTGGGGGACCGAGCGCTGCGGGGGTGCAGGAGACCCGCCGCCATCGCTGGCCCGCCGTTCCCTCGACAGCTCTCCCTCGCTCGCTCGCTCGCGCGCCCTCTCTCTCTCTTTCTCTTTTGCGAGTTTCCTTTTTCGCTTTCTCTTTCTGGTTTCTTTTTACGAGGTGGGATGGGGGGAAGAAGTGTGTGTGTGGGGGGGTGTATGGACTTTTGTCTGTATTTTTTGTTTTGGGTCTTCTCTTTTTCTTGTTTGTTTGTTTTCTATTTTTGTGCTTATCTCAAAATCTCTCTCTCTCCATCTATCTATCAATCTATCTATCTATCTACCTATGTCTCTCTCTCTCTCTCTCTCTCTCTCTCTCTCTCTCTCTCTCTCTCTCTCTCTCTCTCTCTCTCTCTCTCTCTCTCTCTCTCTCTCTCTCTCTCTCTCTCTCTCTCTCTCTCTCTCTCTCTCTCCCCCTCCTCCTCCCTCCCTCCCTCCCTTACATGTGCCCCCCAGTCGGACCAACAGACCTGTGTGGAATCCCATTATGACGCGGGTCCGCTGTAATCAGCAAAGGCCGCCAATGTGGCCCTCGTCAGTAGCTCACATGTGGCGGAACAGTGTCAGTCTTTGCCTCATATTAATATGTGTGTCGGCCGGCCCGGGTGAGGGAAAGGGCGGGGGGAAGGGGGGAGGGAGGGAACGGCTCTCCTAGTCCGTCGGATTTACACAGTCCGAACACCCAGCAGCACCCTCGGCAAGAAGGGGCGAGGAGGGTCGTACCTAAGCCCCCATCGCGAGGCATCGTAAGATCGCGTCGTTGCGGAGACGTCTGCCCCTCCCCCCCGTCGGGAGCCCGCGCATGCGCCCCGAGGCAGCGCCACGGCTCTGACAGTGACGGGCCCGAAGAACTCGAGAGCCACCGTCCACAAAATGATGGTTATGGTAATGGTGGCGGGAGCCTACAAGTGGCGCTTCGTCGTAGGTCTGGCAGCGGGCAAGCACACCTTGACTCCGGTAATCAATAAACTCTCCACGGTTAGCATTGCCGGGACATAGATTACTCTCAATGATAACCTTTCTCTCACTTAGAGGCATTGTCCTCCAGCTTAAGGCGACGTGCAAGCAGTAACTCTCGATCTCAAGCTTCAGTGCTGGAGTGAAGACCTCTACTAAGCGATATCACGGGGGTTCAAAGACGACTTATCTCGTGAATGACCCCTTTTCACCCAAGAAAAGAAAAAGAAAGAAAAGGAAAGAAGATAAATGCATTGCAGCGACACTACACCTACTCCATACACACACGCTCCAGCTGCAACTTCTCTCTGGAATCAAGAACCCATTATGCCCTCCTCCTGGACTTCTTCAAGGGGCGTTGTCTTAAAGATAGCGAGGTGCTTCACTCAAACCGGGGTAGTTACGTTAACCTGGGACTGAACGCTGAAAACCGGCAAGGAATGTACCTTTCTTCCTTTTTAGATCTGATACACTGAAAATGTACAACTGTGTAATCAAACCCTTCGTATTACACAACGAAGGTATAACTATTGATCTGATAACGATACTGAATTTGGCTTGCGTGTTGCGTTTCCAGGGACGTGTAACATCAAAGTGGGACGTCACCTGTACATCCAGAGGCGCAATCTCGTGCATATCTTAAGTAGCGGATCGCCTCGAGGACCAGTGGGGAGGAGGGGGAAGGGGAGGGGGAAGGAGAGGAAGGGGAAGGGGAGGGGGAAGGAGAGGAGGGGGAAGGAGAGGGGAAAGGAGAGGAAGGGGAAGGGGAGGGGGAAGGAGAGGAAGGGGGAAGGGTGTGGGGTAGGGGAAGGGGGACGACCATTAAGGGGCAAGGAATGGGGAGAAGGTGAAGGGAAGGAAAGGGGGGGGGGGGGGGGGGTGGCGAACAGGAAAATAATTCAGCGTAGGTGAGGGGTAGAGAAATAAACTAAGGGGTTTGAAAAATGGGAATAAGTGAGGAGACGTAAGGACGCAGACGAAGAGAAAGGAACAAAAAACCAAACAAAGGAAATAAAAAAAAAGGGAGCGCAAGTAACTAGGGGAGGAAGAGAGAGAAGAGAACGTTTTGGGTCTACATTTCCCTAACGAGAACTCTACCTCTTAGGCTCTCTGCGGGGGTGTGGGGGAGAGGTAAGGTATGTGGGGGGAGGTTAGGGTGTGGGGGAGAGGTTACGGCGTGGGGGAGAGGTAAGAGTGAGGGGGGGAAATGGGGGTGTGGGGGAGAGATGGAGGTGTGGGGGAGAAGTGAGGGTGTGTAGGGGAGGTGTGTGTGTGGGGGAGAGGGGATGAAAGTGTATGGATAACGATGCTTTTCGTGCTGTCGACGGATTTCCTCTCCGCGCTTCAAAATCGATGGATTTTTTTCATCTCTCTTCACTTGCCAAAATGTAAGACATCTCGATAAAAAGGCCAAAAATAAACTGCAGTGAATTTATAGCTCGGGTGTCTATTACTTAAGTGCAGCGGCAAATTTGTACACTATAGAGAACGCAGAAAATATAAACACATTCATTAATAAAAATCATAGGTTGCTGTAATAAGATTCATTCATTGGATTATCTTATAAGTGAGTTTTATTACTTCGTTGCAAGAGGCTTTCCTAAAGATTTAATTTCTGCTCGTTATTACTATCATCATCATCATTATCATTATCATCATTGTTATTATGGCTACTGCTATTTATATTATTAATATTATTATCGTTTTATCATCATTATTATTATCATTACTATTATTGTTATTATCAATATTGTTATTATTATCACTGGTATTATTATTATCATCATTATCATTGTTATCACTATTATTATCATCATTATCATTATTATCACTATTATCATTATCATTATTATCACTATTATTATTATCATTATTATCACTATTATTATTATTATTACCACTAATATTATTATTATTATCATTATTATTTTCGTCATTATTATTACTGTTATCGTCATCATCCTCAGCATCACCACCACCACTATCAACATCACCCTCGCCCTCATCAGTATCATCCACATCATCATCATCATTAATTAAAGATTTCGAAATATTGCTTTCATGAAGGAAAAACAGATAACATTGCCTTTGCAGAACGAGCAATCTCTTCCCTAAAATATGGTCTATAATCATCAGCTTCAGTCTATTAACAAAATTGATGAAGCCAAATCGTATCCATTCATCTTAGTGGTTCTTATATGTTATATTTTGGTCTCAGTACTTTAGATAATCTCTAATAACTGTTGAACAGATTTCTTCTCGTGTTAGTTGATAACAATAATAATATTGATAATAATGATATTACCATTATTAATAATAAGGAAAAATATTAATGATGAAGATGATAATGATAATGATAATAATAATAATGATAATAAAAATAACAGTAGTAATAATGATAATAATAACAACAATAACAACAAGTGGAAAGATAATGATGATTATATTAATGATAATGATAATAATAATAACAATAATAATAATAAAAATAATAATAATATTGATAATAATAATAATAATAATGATGATGATAATGACAATGATAATAACACTAATAATGATAATAATAATAATAATAATGATAATGATAGTAACAACAACAACAAAATTGATAATGATGATGATAATAATAATAGAACTGCTAATAATAATAACAATAATAGTAATAATAATACTGATAATGATGATAATAAAAGCAATGATAATGATAACGATGATAAAGATTC
>NC_061858.1:26578316-26580816 GCF_019202785.1 Penaeus chinensis
AAGAGGGAGGGAGGGAAGGGGAGAGAAGGCGGGAGGGGAATGAGGTAGGAATGATGGGATGGGTGTGTAAGGAAGGGAGGGGGGAGGGAAGGATGAGGGAGGGAGCGAGGTAGGGAGGGAGAGAAGAAGGGGGTTGAAGGATGGCGTAGGGTGGAGGGAAGAAAGGATGAGGGAGGGAGGAAATGAAGGATAGGGGATAAGGAAGGAATGAAAGAGAGATGGCGTAGGAGGAGGACAGAAGGAGGGTGGGAGGGAGGGAGAGGGTGGTTGAGAACACGGAGGGTACACGGGAAAGAGGTATCAGGTGAGGAAGGGTTAGAGGAGGGAAGAGAAGGGAAGGAGGTAAAGGAGAAGGTGAAGGAGAAGGGGTCAGAACCTGCTAGCGAGAATCGTCTACCATAAAACGATAAGATGTAGTATAAAATTCCCTTCCCGACTCCCTCGACAGTACCTAGGGGAGCCATGACGAAGTTCCTAAGGGCGGTAGAGTGAAGGGAGTAGCGGGGGGAGGGAGGGGGAGGGGGAGATCTAGAGAAGGGGGGGTGGAGGGTTAGAGGAGGGTTAGGGTTTACCTTTGATACGGTCCTTGATATTCTCAACAGATGCTGAGGATGTATTTAGGATCGCCGCACCCTCGGCTACCAGCGCATGGAAGAGCATGCCTCCTTTAAGCCAACAAGATTTCTGACCAACGACGATAAGAATCATGATTCTAGCGGAGCACCTTTTATTTTTTCTTTATTCTTCTCTAAAAACGAGTAATATCCTAATCCCGGCTGCTTTTACCCTTGCAATAAGGCTCGTTCTCGGAGGCTGGCGCGAGAGGACGGAGGAGCACATCCCCCTGAATATTTCTCCGACGTCGGCCGCGGGTGAGACAGACGGAGATCCCCGACGCATTCCTTGCGCTTCTGATGAGGCGCTTCGAAGGGCCATACAGGTGGTGATGGGGTCGCCATGGGGTCGTCTTCCCCTTCCCCTTCGTGGCTGGTGGGGTCGTCTGCCCCTTCCCTTCTCGCGCCTGGTGGGGTCGCCTCCTCTCCCCTCTCGCGCCTGAGGGGGTCGCGTCCCCCTACCTCTCGCGCCTGAAGGGGTCTCCTCCTTTCCCCTCACTCACCTCCCCCTGACTCTCGCGCCTGATGGGGTCGCTTCCCCTTCCCTTTCACTCCTGATGGGGTCGCGTCCCCTTCCTTCCCCCGCCTGATGGGGTCGCAGCCCCTCGCGACAACCAGGTGACAGCCGTGTTGAGGTACAGGGCAACCGCCAGTGGCAACGGCCTAAAGTGTATTAGAAATATGTCCGATGGAGAGAGAGAGAGAGAGAGAGAGAGAGAGAGAGAGAGAGAGAGAGAGAGAGAGAGAGAGAGAGAGAGAGAGAGAGAGAGAGAGAGAGAGAGAGAGAGAGAGAGAGAGAGAGAGAGAGAGAATTTGGAGGTAAAGGAAGTAGAGAAACACTGTCTGAAGGATAGGAAGAAGGAAGGAAGAGAGGCAGAGGAGGAAAAAGGAAGAAAGAGGAAAACATAACCAGTAAAGAAGAAGAGTGAAACCCCACCTCCCACTGACTATCACCCGAGGAGAAACTATCCCAATGAATGCCGCGAGGATATAAGTAAATCGCATTCTTCCTCTACATAACGGGGAAGCCAAAGTAATAGTTTCGGACGAGTTGACAGCGATGACGTCAGAGGCGGGGGGCGGCGAGTCTGGACCTTCTGAGAGCCATCGGCAGCTGTTCCTGTGACACTCGCAGTCTGTGGTAGCGGCTATCATTTCTGCGCCATGCGTGTTTGTTGCGGCTCGTTTATTCGATTTATACGTCTTGCTCTACATGGGGAATTTGTTTGTCCGTTTGTCAGGGCGTGGGCGCGGGTGTAGGTGCGTTGTGCGCCGGAGGGGATGCGAAATTGCCTGTGCGTGGGTGGGGTTTTAGAGAGAGAGAGAGAGAGAGAGAAAGAGAGAACGGCGCGCGCACACACACATGCACACACACGCGCACACACACACACACATACAGAACGGCACACACACACTCACACACATAACTGCGCACACACACAGACAAACAGAGAGAGAGTGAGAGAGAGAGAGAGAGAGAAAGAGAGAGAGAGAGAGAGAGAGAGAGAGAGAGAGAGAGAGAGAGAGAGAGAGAGAGAGAGAGAGAGAGAGAGAGAGAGAGAGAGAGAGAGAGAGAGAGAGAGATAGGTACACAGATAGATACACAGACAGATAGAGAAAGAGAGAGAGAGAGAGATGAAGGGAGGGAGACAAACAGATAAATTTGTGAGTTTGATTGTGGCTGTGTCATCTTGGGGGGGGGGGGGGTTTGGGCAACAGGAAGGTGAGATTTGCAACCACGCACATCCACACCAAACAGAGCCAACCCCACAGATACCCCCCCCCAAAAAAAAAAAAAAAAAAACAAAAAAAAAAAACAACCCCGTGAAAAATAAATAACTAAATTTAAAAAGATGATAAACGAAACATCGCCATTAAATACACAG
>NC_061858.1:26585816-26588316 GCF_019202785.1 Penaeus chinensis
CTCTCTCTCTCTCTCTCTCTCTCTCTCTCTCTCTCTCTCTCTCTCTCTCTCTCTCTCTCTCTCTCTCTCTCTCTCTCTCTCCTACTATTTCCATCCTTTCTTATTTCTTACTCTCCTTCTCTAAACTGATTACTACAATCTTTACTGTACAGTTATACCTGTCAGCAACCTCTCCCCACATAACAAATCCAGCATTATGACCTTAAACCTACATAACAAATAGCCTTATTTATTGGTCTCCCATATAGGTTACAGTGATGCGCTTAAACACACACCGAACCTATTTGTCAGTCGGGAATCCGCGCCAGTCCCTGATCCATAGAGTGATCAAAACGCATATTAAACACGTTATACATTGGAAATTATTCCTTGATAATACACCACACTAGAGAGTAATGACACGGAGAGAACACAGAGCACCAGGCTTAACTTGTCACTAATAATAGTACTACAGGAATTACCCTTACAAGCCTTCATTTCCCCCTCCCTCCCTCTATTTAGACTTTCGTAACTGCATCGTTAGTTTCTTTAAGTTAGGTGTGTCTGTACGTAAATGTGCGAGTGTGTACGTACATGGAGGTATATGCGTATATATACTTTCTGATTAAATCACGATCAAGCCTCTATCATGTGCAAGCGAGAGAGCTGGGACGCGGCTGCAATATTGACTGGGTAGAGCTGCTGTGACGTCATCAGAAGAGGCTACCAGACGATCATGGTTACTGGACACTTCACCTGTGTTGTGATAAGGACCGTCTCTAACGACCCCTCTTTCTCTCGTTATCTCGTCTCTCTCTCTCTCTCTCTCTCTCTCTCTCTCTCTCTCTCTCTCTCTCTCTCTCTCTCTCTCTCTCTCTCTCTCTCTCTCTCTCTCTCTCTCTATCTATCTATCTATCTATCTATCTTTATATATATTTGTATGTCTGTGTATCTATCTATCTATCTCTCTTTATCTGCGTCTCTCTATCTTCCTTTGTCTCTCATTTTCTTTCTAACGTCCTCATTATCACTCTCTCTCTACCTCATACTCCTTCTCCCTCCCTCCTTGTCCCTTTCTTTGTCTCACCCTTCTTTGCCTCTTTTCTCTCTCTGTCCCCCGCTCTCCTACTCTATTTCTTCTAGCTTTACCTCTTTTATCTTTCCATTTCCGTCTTCCTCCCTCTCTTCCGCTCCGTTTCTTTTTCCCCTGCCTCTCTCCTCCCTCTTCCTCTTTCTCTCCCAACCCGTCTCTCATCCACCATCCCCCCCCCCCCCCCCCCCCCCTCCTCTCTCTCTCCCTGATTCCTCCCATGAATACATCTGGGGTATTTCCGACCCGGTCGATGCCCACGTCTTGTTAGAGATGATAAATTCACAGGTGAGGCAAGAGGCCATCACACCAGCCCAGCAGGTCCGGCGAAAGCATGAAGGTGACCTGATCTCCTCGATAATAGCATTACTCACGTGCTTCTCACTCTTGTAGGTCGACTTTCTTCTTTATTTTCCTTACCGATGAATCGTCGGGGTAAAAGATAATCATAATTTTAGCAACATGTAGAAGATTTGCCATAAATTCCATGGCCCATCCTCATGAAACTATGTAAAAGGGATACCTCATTCTGTGCTTCTTCTCCGTGTAGATGTTTCTCGTGTTCTTACTACCTAGACATGTGTTAATTAATAAGTAAATGGAATAAGAATGCCAATATCAGAAAAAACACAATAATATACATACACACATACGAGCACGCACACTTATACAGACCGTGCCGCGGAGACTTCCTCCTTGAAGGCATTGCGTTAGCATAAAAGGATATGGCCATTCTATCATGAACTTGGTGTACTTCCTGAGGATGTTGTCGTCGGAGAGGATGAAGAGGGAGGAGGGCCCTTTAACCCCCGGCTGCGGGGGCGGGCCTTTCTTGCCACCCATGGCGCCGTAGGTGGCTGGGCGACTAAGCCGTCCCAGCCCCTCACCCGAGACGCCTGCCGACGCCCGCGCCTCCGCCGCCGCTGCCAACCTGCGGGAGAGAGAAGAGGAGCGTGAGAGGCTGCGGCACACAGTATTCAAGCTGGAAAAAAATGAACGAGGATAAGTTATATGAAGTCAAAGATATATAAGCCCTTGAAGATGCATTTCTTTTTTTCGACAGAAAGTATGCTCTATAATTTTGTAGGTGTCTTTGGCAATATACGAAGACTCAATGATCAGTTATAGTGCTCTAACTAATCATGTTTGATGGAAAACGTGCATATAAAGTGGCCTAATTACATTTACATTGGTACTGTCCGCTTCCAATGGGACATGGTCACTTTCAGTGGCATAAGGGTTGCCTGTGGTAATGCCAGACTCAACAACTCAACATGACGTCACTGCTTCAGCTGATATTGATCTATCTAATCCATGGGCATCCAAGTATTTCTTTTGGGCTTCCGGTTTGACTACAAACATTTTCAAACAAAAATTCTGACACTCAGCTATCAGCAAGGTTAAATTTAGCGTAAAAGGTAACAAGAACCT
>NC_061858.1:26595816-26603316 GCF_019202785.1 Penaeus chinensis
TCAGTTTTGCTAAATTTTACTCTCGCGATCATTATTGTTCTTTTCCGTTTCATTTTTGTTGTCATATTTGTCTCTTCCCCTTTTTTTCAACATTATTTTTGATCGTCTTTGATTTTATTTTTTCCATATGTCTCTTTACTTACCAAAAGCTTTTTTTCACCTATATGGACACCTGCATTACTACCATTCATGGATATTGATTCTACTCACTTGCTCACTTCACCGACTAACTAGCCATGCACACATGAGTTCACCCTCACCGTACGTTCAATTTCTTTCTCATGCACGCTTTCCCACCCTCACGAATGCTCATTTCACCCCCATGCACACTAACCCTCCTCTCATGCACTTCGATAACACACTTAAACATACTTATAGCCACTATCAGGCACACTTATTTCACTCTCAACCCGTGACCGGCATCTTCATCTCCCTGGCCCTCCCCCTCTTACCTTCTGCCCCAACGCACCAACCCCCTCGCAACCTTCACTCCTACCCTAACCCCACTCCTCCTCCTCCTCCTACCCATCCCCGCTACCTCCCTACCGTCACCCTTACCCCCGCCTTCTACCCCCCACCCTCCTTCCCTCTCCCGAGCCCACTGTCTCCCTCATTCAACTCCTATCGCCTTCCTCCCCCGCGTCTCCTTCCCTTCTGACGTGACCTCCAGCCGAAGGCGCTGATATCAACCGGCGCCGTGCCCCCCCCCCCCCCTCTCTCTCTCTCCTCTCCTCCTCCTCCTCCTCCTCCCG
The DNA here is from genome assembly GCF_019202785.1 of Penaeus chinensis. Taxonomy (NCBI): domain Eukaryota; kingdom Metazoa; phylum Arthropoda; class Malacostraca; order Decapoda; family Penaeidae; genus Penaeus; species Penaeus chinensis. Next base: position 26,596,569 of record NC_061858.1, read on the forward strand.
GCAGTCCTTCTTCCCTCCCAGCACAACCCGTTCTTCCACCCCCGCCACCCGTTCTTGCAGCCTCTCCACCCGTTCGACTAGCTTCTCCACCCGTTCTGCCAGCCTCTCCACCCGTTCTTCCACCCTCGGCACCCGTTCTGCCAGCTTCTCCACCCGTTCTTTCTGCCTTTCTATTCGTGTTACTAGATCCTCCACTCGTTCTTCCACCCCCGCCACCCGTTCTTGCAACTTCTCCACTCGCCCTTCCACCTCCGCCACCTGTTCTACCAGTCTCTCTCCTCCTCCACAACGCCCCTCCCCTTTTACCCCTCCCCCCTCCACAACGCCCGCCCCCCTTCCCCTCCTTCCCTTCTCTCCTGAAGAAGGTTTTCTAACACCTTATTTCCGAGTGTCGTGGAAGACCTCCGTGTCCTTGAAAGCCTTTTGTGACCCCGAGCGCACCGTATGATAACCTCGGTGCCCGCTATCGAAGGGGAATTCATATGTGAATAATGTTGCAGACGATACATTGCACTCGTAGTTATCTCTGTTTTACTTTTTTCTTGTCTTTTTCTGCTTTTTTTTTTTTTTTTTTTTTTTTTAATCTCTCACCCTGTCTGTCTGTCTGTCGTCCTTATCTCCCTCTCTCTCTCTTTCTCTGCCTTGCTCTCTGTCTTCGCTCTTCTCTCTTCCTCTCTGTCTTCGCTCTTCTCTCTTCCTCTCTCCCTCTCTCTCTCTCTCTCTCTCTCTCTCTCTCTCTCTCTCTCTCTCTCTCTCTCTCTCTCTCTCTCTCTCTCTCTCTCTCTCTCTCTCTCTCTCTCTCTCTCTCGCTCTCTCTCTCTCTCTCTTTCTCTCTCTCTTTCTCTCTCTCTTTCTCTCTCTCTCTCTCTCTCTCTCTCTCTCTCTCTCTCTCTCTCTCTCTCTCTCTCTCTCTCTCTCTCTCTCTCTCTCTCTCTCTCTCTCTCTCTCTCTCTCTCTCACTCTGTGTGTGTGTGTTTGTGTTTGTGTATGTGTGTGTGTGTGTGTGTGTGTGTGTGTATGTGTGTGTGTGTGTGTGTGTGTGTGTGTGTGTGTGTGTGTGTGTGTGTGTGTGTGTGTGTGTGTGTGTGTGTGTTTTGATCTGTCGTTTTCTTTAAGATTGTTCTTTCGATTATACTAGACTCTATGACTTTGTATGAAATACAAATGCTTGAATACATGTATATAAACACATTTCTAAGAGAAAATACATAGTCATCTCTTCGCATTTAACGCACACATATACATTCCTATTAGAATAATAAATAAAAAAAAAATAGTTTACCACTCGGAATATATTTTCGTTCAGCAGGGTCAGCCGAGCCCGTGCCGTGCGCGTCGAGGGAAAGGTCAGAAAAGGTCGACATGTGACAGAAATCGAATGAGGAAACGGCCGTTCGGAGAGGCGGCCGATCAAGCAGGTGTTCGGATAACCGGGTGAAATGCCTTTTGTGAGAAAGATTTTGTTTTCAAGCTTTGTAAGGGAGGTGAGGGGGGAGGGGTAGAGAGGGGGGTGAGGGGGATTCTTTTCCTTTGTGCTTGTTTTCATTTATATTTTTTAATTTTGTTTGTTTATGATTTATCTATTTGTATATCTATATACTTGTATGTGTGTATGTATGTATTATTTAATGTGCGTGCATGTGTATGTATTTTTATGTGCGTGTATCTGTATGTTCCTCTATGTGCGTGTATGTGTATGTTTTTTGAAGTGCGTGTATGTGTATGCTCTTGTATGTGCGTGTATGTGTATGTTCTTGTATGTGCGTGTATGTGTATGTTTTTGTATGTGCGTGTATGTGTATGTTCCTTTATGTGCGTTTATGTGTACGTTCGTGTATGTCTATGTCCTTTTATGTGTGTGTAAATGTATGTTCTTGTATGTACGTGTATGTGAATGTCTTGTATGTGCGTGTGGGTACATGTCTATACGTCTAAGAACACGCGGCTGAACATCTGTGACCTCAAAATACCGCGAAAATGACAAATCCGATTTCTAGGTACAGGTGCGCATGCGTGTCGATTTGCACACACACCATCCCTCATTTCCCCCGCGTGCACGCAACGTCTGCACGCACGAGACGGTGAGAGGGGGGTGGGGGTAGGGAAGGGATGGAGGTGGTATGGGGGAAGGGGGGGGGGGTGGACGAGGTATGGAGGGGGAATAGGGGTGTGATGGAGGGGGAATGGGGTAAGGAGGGAGGGAGGGAGGGGGAAAGGGGGAGGGAAGGAGACGTGGGGGTATGAGAGGAGGGGGGAGGGAAGGAGACGTGGGGGTATGAGGGGAGGGGGGAGGGGGAGATCGGCCTTTGGAACGAGACGCCGAGAGCAACGATTATCGAGATGTGCTTAGGATGCCGCCGTCTTGAGATGTTGCGAAAGGGGGAGGAGGGAGATGGAGCGAAGAGGAGGGAAGATGAGGAGATGGAGGAGGTGGAGGAGGAAGAGGAGGAGGAGGAGGAGGAGGTGGAGTACGAGATGGTGGTGGTAGAGGTGGAGGAGGAGGAGGTGGTGATGGAGGAGAAGGAGGAGGAGAAGAAGGAGGAGGAGGAGAAGAAGGAGGAGGAGGAGGAGGAGGGGGAATACGAAGAGGAAGAGAAATAGGAGAAAGATAGGTAAAAGGAAGATGAGAAAGATAAAAGAAGTAGAAGGAGCATAAGAAGAATGGCAAGTAAAAAGAATTTTAAAAAATGTAAGAAGATGAAGGAGAAGAAATACGGAGGAAACGAGAAAGAATTTGACTCGTAAAAGGGGAGAGGAATAAAAGAGGGGAGATGAAAGGAGGGGAATAAGGGAAAGAACAGAGGGGAGATAGAGAGGAACCGTTAGTTACGAGAAAGGGGAGAGCGAAGAGAAGAAGCTGGGGAATGGGAGATTAGTGAGAGTTAGAGAGGGCGGATGAAACATGAGAGACAGGTAGAGACAGATAGATAGAGAGATAGATAGATAGATAGATAGATAGATATAGAGATAGATAGAGATAGATAGATAGATAGATAGATAGATAGATAGATTGATTGATTAATTGACTGATTGATTGATAGATAGATATATGAACAAACTGACAGATAGATAGATAGACAGGCAGACAATAAGATAGACAAAAAACAGACAGACAGATAGGTAGATAAATAAACAAATAGAGAGAGACAGAGAGAGAGAGAGAGAGAGAGAGAGAGAGAGAGAGAGAGAGAGAGAGAGAGAGAGAGAGAGAGAGAGAGAGAGAGAGAGAGAGAGAGAGAGAGAGAGAGAGAGAGAGAGAGAGTAAAACGAACCAAAGAAAATAAGACATAAAAGCTAATAACGTGTGAAACAGCGACATCTAATTACCCATTAAAGAAGGGAGGTGAGTCAGACATAGAGACAATGAATAAAAAAAAATAAGAAAACGATAGTAGACGAAGGCGAAGCTGATGGAAGGCAAGAGAGCAAGAGATGTACGTGACCTTGGCATGTCAAGCAAGGTCATCCATCAGGCAGTGTTGCCATTAGTGTGGCCCTTGTCCCTGCCCTTGTACTGGGGAGAAAATAATACCCTCCCCTGTTTTCCCTCGTTTTTTTTTTTTTTCCCCTCTTGTTTTGTTTAGATTTTCTCTCGCTTTCCATCTGTGTCGCTGTTAATTTTTTTTTTTTCTGTTCCCTTGTTGCTTTGCTGGCCTGCTTCTCTGCTGCCCTTCCGCTGGCCTGCTTCTCTGCTGCCCTTCCGCTGGCCTGCTTCTCTGCTGCCCTTCCGCTGGCCTGCTTCTCTGCTGCCCTTCCGCTGGCCTGCTTCTCTGCTGCCCTTCCGCTGGCCTGCTTCTCTGCTGCCCTTCCGCTGGCCTGCTTCTCTGCTGCCCTTCCGCTGGCCTGCTTCTCTGCTGCCCTTCCGCTGGCCTGCTTTCCTGGCGTCTCTCTCCCCCGATGCCCTGTCAACCAGCCGCCCTCTTTCACTGCCGTCCGGGTTTTCCTAATGCTTGCTTCTCCACCCGGGGCTCCCTGCTGTTCTGCTGCCCTACTTCCCGTCCCCCTGCTTCCCTGCTGCTCTGCTTCCGCGCCGCCCCGCCTCCCTGCTGTCCTGGTGACCTATTTCCCACGCTACTGCCCTTTTCCCGTCCCGCCACCCTGCTTTCCTGCTTCCCACCCGCCCTGCTTCCCTGCTTTCCTGCTTCCCACCCGCCCTGCTTCCCTGCTTCCCACCCGCCCTGCTTTCCTGCTTCCCACCCGCCCTGCTTTTCGTGCTTTCCTGCTTTCCATCCGCCCTGCTTCCCTGCTTTCCTGCTTCCCACCCGCCCTGCTTCCCTGCTTCCCTGCTTCCCACCCGCCCTGCTTCCCTGCTTCCCTGCTTCCCACCCGCCCTGCTTCCGTGCTTTCCTGCTTTCCATCCGCCCTGCTTCCCTGCTTCCCTGCTTCCCACCCGCCCTGCTTCCGTGCTTTCCTGCTTCCCATCCGCCCTGCTTCCCTGCTTTCCTGCTTCCCACCCGCCCTGCTTCCCTGCTTCCCACCCGCCCTGGTTCCCTGCTTCCCACCCGCCCTGCTTCCCTGCTTTCCTGCTTCCCACCCGCCCTGCTTCCCTGCTTCCCACCCGCCCTGCTTCCCTGCTTCCCACCCGCCCTGCTTCCCTGCTTCCCACCCGCCCTGGTTCCCTGCTTCCCACCCGCCCTGCTTCCCTGCTTCCGCCCCGCCTCCCTGCTGTTCTTGCACCACTCCCCCGTCCGCGCCGCCCGCCATTTCCACCGCCCGCGCCGCTGGCTGTGGGCGCCTCTGGTCGTAAGCGCTCCCACCCCCCTCCCTCTCTCCCTCCCTCCCTCCCCCCACCGCCGTCTGTACTTCGCCCGCCCTGTCGCGCCTCCATTTTCTTTCTGGTTTTCTTTTCTCGTAGAAATTGGGAGCTTCGAATCTATTCTTTCGATATTAGGTTGCATATATGAATCCCATGTACTAAGATATATATATATATATATATATATATATATATATATATATATATATATATATATATACACACAGTATCTATCTATCTATCTGTATATCTACAGCAATCTATCTATCTGTCTGAATACCTACATCAATCTATATATCTATCTGTATATCTACATCTATCTATCTATCTATCTATCTATCTGTATATCTATATCTATCTATCTATCTATCTGTATATCTATATCTACCAATTTATCAATCTGTATATCTATCTATTTATCAATCTGTATATCTATATCTATCTATCTATCTATCTATCTAACTATCTATCTATCTATCTATTTATCTGTATATCTATATCTATCTATCTATCTAGCTATCTATCTATCTATCTATTTATCAGACAAATTGATAGATAGATAGATAGATAAGCAAATAGATAGATAAACTAAGAAAATCAAAGACATCTTTGCGGCGTGCCTCTGGATTTAATTGTTTGTTTCGAGTAAGATCATGAATGAGGCAAATAAACTATATTGTTAATGCCATCGCAGTTTTCAAAATGTCGATAAAACCTCTGACAAATATACCGAGAAACGAAAAAGAAAGAGGAAGAGAGAGAAAGAGAGAGAGAGGGAGAGAGAGAGAGAGAGAAGAAAAAAAAACTTCAGTACAAGAGTGCTCAGATCTCGTCGAGAAGTGTGCTGGGCCTTAGGCATAGACATAAAAAAAACGAAATTTGGTTTTATTTTTCGCAAATATTTTTTTCTTGTAATCATTTTTGCTTTAAATTTTTCTTTCTCTTTGCAGTTCTTGGCATTTTCGTTTGGCCTCGCGGTCTCTGAATACTTTTCTTTTCTCTTCTTTGAATCCATAACGTATTAATATTTTAGTAATATGCGTCTTCACTTAAAGGTTAACACTGGCGTTTCTTTAGCCTTTCCGTCAATTAATTGGTGTTGATTATTTGGTGTGACGTAGTTATGACGTAAACAAAAATCTTATGACGTGTGTAAGAATTATCCGTGACGTAGAAGTGACGCAAGCAGGAATCATTCGTGACGTAGAAGCTTATCTCTGACGTCATGACTCGAAGCGCGAGTAGCCACATCCTGTTGTAACACTAAGACTAAACTTTCTTAGCCACGTGACCCTCCCACCTGTTGGTTCAAAGACTCCTCCCACCTTTTTTCCCCCACTCAGTTCTCGCATGCATGACCTTTCACCTGCCTGACCTTAGCTACATGACCCTTGACATGACCTGGTTCGTCATCAGCCTCTCTGACCTTGTCTGCTTCTCGACGCCACCTCTACACTGACTCGCGTTTCACCGGCAAAAAGAGCGTTTGCAAGTGCGAGTCGAGAGTCAACAACACACATATAGAATAGTGTCAGCAAAAGAATGACAGCGTCAGCCGGGGCTTGGGGCATGTCAGCAATGGGGAAGGAAGCGTTGGCATGGAGAGCGCGTCAGGAAAAAGAGGGGGTTGGGGTGAGCGGGGTGGGGTAAGGGGTGTGGGGGAGTCAGCAAGAGGGAGGGGTGTGTCAGTCACTATCGCCATGACCTATAACCTTTGCTGGAAGTTTCCTATGCGACGGTGCCCGCAGCCCACCGCTCTCTTCGGGCTGCTGTTGCTGTCCTTCTCTCCTGCTGCTCGCCGCCTGCTGATATCACCTCCCCTCGCTGCTGCTATCTGTTGCTGTCACCCCCAGCAGTTGTTGCCTGCTGCTTTCAACCCTCTTTATGTTGTCAACCCCCTCACCCCCCTCTTCCGGCTGCTTCCCGTCTTTCCTATCCCGGTACATATGATGCTGCCTCCCTCCCTCTTTCCCCTCCTGCTCTCTGCTGCCC
>NC_061858.1:26610816-26615816 GCF_019202785.1 Penaeus chinensis
ATGCAAAGTTATGAATAATTAAGATTTGTGTGTAATGATGTGCGGTGCATGTTTGGTGCATAATTCATGATGTATAATATGTAATGCACTACACTCGATATATAATGTATGATTTCAGATTGGGAATGTGTACTATGTGATGTCTGATAAATGGCATATAACCTGCTATGTATGATGTACAATAAATTATACATAATCTGTGATATACACGACGATTTGCAATAATTATATACGATGAAGGAAAAGTATAATGACTGAATTATAATATATTCAATTAAGAAATCGAACGTGCGTATAACTTCACCCAGACGCAAACTATCAGACTCAAGGGAGGTAGATCACGAGGGGTCAAAGTGCACGTCAGAAAAGGTCAGAAAAAAGTCGTCAGTTTGTCGGCGTCCTGGCATATGAGATCCCCGAGTGCCGGGTCAAAGGTCATTTAGTCACGGGTTCATACAGTCACAAATGAGTGAATGACCGCTCATGACGTCATTGGTCATAAATGTTATTAGGTCGTCTGGTTGTCGGATATAGGAGGTCTCAGATCATCGGGTCACAGTACATCGAGGAATAGGTCTCCAGGTTATGATATGTGGGTTTACAGGTCGAGGGGTAACGGACCACAAGATTTCGGGTTATAAGGTCAAGGGGTAATAGGTCCTCAGATTCCAGGTCATGAATCATCAGGTACACTTGTCAAGAGTCATAGGTTCACTGGTCACCAAGTTCCGGTCACTATTCCACGGGTTCCACTAGTCGTATATTCACAAGTCACGGGTTATTGGTACACAAAGTGCCAGGTCAGAGGTCATAGGTTACCAGGTCCAAGTCATAGGCTTGTCTGTAGGTTACCAGGTCACAGATCATAGGTCCACAAGTCACGAATCACTGGTACACAGGTCACCAGATTTACGGGTCATAGATCCGCAAGTCACGGGTCACAAATCATTAGATCATAGGTCCACAGGTTACTGGTCATAGGTCCACGGGTCACTGGTCACAGGTCATAGGTCCACGGGTCACAGGTCCCCAGGTCACCAGGTCAGAAAGCGGGAAGGATCAATAGAGAGAAGGAAAGGCGCAAGACCATTTCCAACGAGAAACGGGTACTGCTCCTAGCCTCACACAGGAAGCTGCTCCATCCTGCCCTTGCTCCTTCCTTGCTCTTCCTCGGAATCCTTCTGCTTCCTTCCGCTTATCATCCTTCTTTCTGTCTGTGTTCTCTTTCTTGTTTTTCTACTCCGTTTCGGTCGATGTGACTTAATGTTCTACCTCTCTCATTTTTTTTTTTTTTTCGGTCAATTTTTCCCCTTCTCCATCCCCTCCTGCTTTCATATTTCTCCATTTCTCTTCTCTCCCTGCGTCGTCTTTTATCCTCCATCTTCCTTTACACTCCTTCATCATCATCCACAACCTCTCCATCCTACTCCACGCTCCTTCAGCAATCTCCAGTCTTCTTCATTATTTTCTGCATTATGTATAAACACATTTCTGCGTACCTCTGGCCGCGGGTTCCAAAATACGTTCGGTTTCTCTCTCTCTCTCTCTCTCTCTCTCTCTCTCTCTCTCTCTCTCTCTCTCTCTCTCTCTCTCTCTCTCTCTCTCTCTCTCTCTCTCTCTCTCTCTCTCTCTCTCTCTCTCTCTTTGTCTCACTGTTTCTCTCTTTCTGCGTGGTTTCTGTTTTTTCTTTCTTTCTCTGTAGGACTCTCTCTCACTTACTATCTGTCTATCTTTCTTTCTATCTGTATCTCCCTCTCTCTCCATCTTCCTATCCCCTCCCTTCTATCTATCTATCTATCTATCTATCTATCTATCTCTTTCTTTCTCTCTCTCTCTCTCTCTTCCTTCCCTCTCACTCTATCTCTCTCAATCTCTCTTCCTCTTTTCTGAATAAGAATCGCATTCTTTCCCACTCAGGCTCAGTTTTTTTTTCTTTTTTTTCCGAGGGGGGGGGGGGGGGATTTCCTTTTCACAATTATTTACCATGCACCTTTTGATCGGGTTTGTTATACAGTGATAATGATATTAACAACAGCAAACAATAAAACAATAAAAACAATAAACAATAAGAATGATAATGATAACAATAATAACGATAATAATAATGATAGCAATAATGATAATAACAATAATAATAATAATAATAATAATAATAATGATAATAATAATAATAATAATAATAATAATAATGATAATACTAATGATGATAATGATAATATTGATGATGATGATAATGATAATGATAATGATGATTATAATAATAATAATAACAATAATGATGATGCTGATAATGGCAACAATAGTAGCAACAATAAAGGCATTAGAAAATAATAATATTAATAATAATAATAACAAAATAACATTAACAACAATACTAATTACTATCATTAAAAAGACAGTACAAGAGATAGTAACGATATAAACGCAGGTAACAATAACACAAACGATAACAAATAACCATCACAATCTGATAACCACCGCCATCGCGTCGCACCACACCAAAGGCCAACAGAAGCGTCAAAACCGGAAGTCAATAAATTCCCTTTATTATACCGTTTTCGAAGACTTACAAATTTCCTTCTCCTCGTTGGGTGCACTCCGGCCGTCGAGGAGAGAACGTACTCAAGTTATTTCTTTCATTAGGAACTTGGGATATATATCATTTTTTTTTTTTTTTTGGCTCTCGGGTTGGCTCAGGGTCGGGAAGGGAGGGATTGGGAGTGAGGGAGGGAGAGAGCGAGATAGAGAGAGAGAGAGAGAGAGAGAGAGAGAGAGAGAGAGAGAGAGAGAGAGAGAGAGAGAGAGAGAGAGAGAGGAGGCAGAGAGAGGAAGAGGAGACGGAGAAAGAAGAGAGAGAGAGAGAGGGGAGGGTAGAGGAAGAGGGAGAGAGAAGGAGGAGATGAGTAGAGCAGAAATTATTTTGGAGACGGAGGTGAGGGGAAGAGAGAGGCCGAGAGAGAGAAGGAGAGGTAGGGGGAGCGGGAGTGGAAATGTGTGGGGAGAGGGAGAGACGGGGGGTAAGAAATGCCTGGGGAGAGGGAAATGTGCAAGGGGGGACGTGAGGGGGATAAGGGAGAGTGAGATGGCGGGGACAAATGGAAGGGAGAGGAGGAGGGCGACGAGAGAGGGAGAAAGGTTGGATGAATGAAGGGAGGGGAGGGTAAAGAGAGGAGGGGAAGGAGACAATGGGGAAGGGAAAGGGAGAAGGAAATCGGACAAGGGATAGGGAGAAGAAAGAGAGAGAGAGAGAGAGAGAGAGAGAGAGAGAGAGAGAGAGAGAGAGAGAGAGAGAGAGAGAGAGAGAGAGAGAGAGAGAGAGAGAGAGAGAGTTGTGAAAAAGAAAGAAAGGAGGGCAGGTGAGGGGAAAAGAGTAAGGAAGAAGGGGGAGAGAGGAGAGAGAGAAGGATAGAGGCGATAGTGTAGAGAAGATAAGAGTGAAAATGCACAACAACCCGCATGAATGGTCCCCAAAGTGTATATATATGTAGAGCATGCGGGGTGAGAATCGTATGTGCGTATATGTGTGTCGTCTTGTGTGTCTGTCAGATCTCAACGCCATTGTTCGTAAATAGAGAAAGTGTGGGCCCGGGAGACTCTTCCCTCTGTTCTTGTTTGTTTGAGTGTGTGTGTGTTATATGTATGCATGCATGTATGTACGTATGTGTGTATGTATTATATATATGTATGTATGTATGTATGTATGTATGTATATATGTATGTATATATGTATGTATATATGTATGTATGTATGTATGTATGTATGTATGTATGTATGTATGTATGTATGTATGTATGTATGTATGTATGTATGTATGTATGTATGAATGTATATATGTGTGTATGTATGTATGCGTGTTGTATGTATGTATATATGTACGGGCATGCTTATGTTTATGCGTATGCTCATACTTATGTGTATGTATATGTGTATTTATATGAATATGTGTAAATGTATGCGTGCGTGTATGTGTATATGTATGCGTATTCGTAAGGTTATGTGATGGCATGCGTATGTATGTGTGTGTGTATGCGCGCATGTGTACTTGAGTCCGTGTGTGTGTCGCCGCCTCGTTCATTTAACCTCCGTGCAGGTCCACAATGGCCTCTGGAATGTTGTCACGCCAGAACATTATGGTGTGGCTGATCAATATCCCCGACCACTTAATAATGCAACACTGAAATCGACCTCGGGCTTTCCAGTGCACCTTCCCGTCGCCCAGGCTGGTCCGCCACTCTGCTAGGGAAGGTTCTGGCAGCTGCGTCACAAACCCAATGCTGTGTCCTCCATATTGTGTAGATGCCCCTGGTACGCCCGCGAGTTCTTGGGCGAGGGTGTAAGCAAGAGTAAAAAGCTGCGTTGATTCGACTCATTGCGAATGCTGCTCGTGTGTGCTGTTCCCTCGTCCGTTGTTTCGTGTCTCGTATCTCTGCCGATTTAGACTTACGATTTCCAACATTTTATCGTCGTGCGAACCTCAACCTTAACCGACGTATACACCACTGTAAAGAAGACGAAAGAAAAGAAAAAGAAATCTAACTATTGAAGGTCTGTGATTATTTCCAACACTCTGCGTAATCATTTTAGGCTCGTCGTCCGTAATGGCATTTCAGGTACTGTTTCCGTTTCCTGGAATCTCGTCCGTGGCGCGCGGACTTCGTGACTTTTAACGGCGGCTGCAGGACGTTGCGTGCGGCCTCGCTGACTGCCGGATCGACCCAGCTGTTGATAGATGTTATACTACGAGTTTACACAGCGACGCTCTGCCTGTCTCTCTTGCTCGAGCCTGAGGCAGCTTCACTTCCGCCTCCATGCGCCATCTTCTCCGAGGCTCAGACGATGCAGCTTCACTTCCGTTATTCGTCCCCGTCTCCTTCGTGGTGATGCAGCTTCTCTTCGTTTCGTTTCTCCTATTTTTTTAAACCGAATTGTGAAACATCACAAGTTCATTCCCAGCTTCATTTTGCTCGGAGGGTTGAATCTAAACCGGCGTGGGGAAGAA
>NC_061858.1:26620816-26625816 GCF_019202785.1 Penaeus chinensis
CTTATTGCGCCTTATACCCCATTCCCTTATGCCTCCTTATCCCCTCTTCCCTGTCTTTCGTATCGCCACACCCTTATTCCCATTTTTATGCCCCTATTACCCCTTGTCCCCTTAGCGATAAATTCCAAACCCCTTCCCCCCTACTCCTCATACCCATACCCCCCTTCCCTTCACCCATACCCCATCCAGATCCCCACCTCCTCTTCCCCACTCCCCATACACAACCCCACTCCCCATACCCACCCCCACTCCCCATACCCACTCCCCCACTCCCATTCCCCCCTACCCACAACTCCACCCCAAACCCCATCCCAGATCCCCCCCCCTCACATCCCCACTTCCCCCCCTTCACCTCCCCCCCCCCCCCCCCTCGACGCTTCCTGTTCCGTAGACTGACGTTATCATAATGACGGTTCCTCTTCGCTCGTTTTCTTGCCTTTTTCTCTTATTTTCTTTCATTTTTTTTAAATTTTGTTGTTTATCTAATCTGTAATTTTTTTTTTTGTCTGTTTGTTTGATTATTTATTCTTTACTTATTTGGCTGCTTCATTGTGGTCATTATTTTTCTGTTGAATTTCTGTACTATGTGTGTGTGTGTGTGTGTGTGTGTGTGTGTGTGTGTGTGTGTGTGTGTGTGTGTGTGTGTGTGTGTCCGTGTGTGTGTCCGTGTGGGTGCGTGTTATCTTAATTTCACACGACACTAATTTATAGACCATTTCAGTATTAATATGGCCCTCGCCCTTCTGTTAGAGTTAAATGATGGTCATGAAACCTGTCTTCATAGAATTTCACCCTTTCCCTCTTCCTCTTTCTCTCTATCTCTCTTTCTATCTTTCTCTTTTTTCTAACCATCTTCTTTTCTTCCTATGTTCTATTATCTTCTGTTCTGTTCTGTGCTCTCTCTCTCTCTCTCTCTCTCTCTCTCTCTCTCTCTCTCTCTCTCTCTCTCTCTCTCTCTCTCTCTCTCTCTCTCTCTCTCTCTCTCTCTCTCTCTCTCTCTCTCTCTCTCTCTCTCTCTCTCTCTCTCTCTCTCTCTCTCATAACGCCCATAATCTCTCTCTCCCTCCCAGCCTTTCTTTCACAGCCCAATTAACAGGTTCTCTATATTCTGACCCTTGTTCGCATTATATTATTTGATTCCGTATTTATATTTTTTCCATTTCTTTTAACTCTTGCTTGCCCGAGGAGTAGGAAGAGGAGGAGGAGGAGCAGGAGGAGGAGCAGGAGAAAGAGGAGGAGGAGGAGGAAGAGGAGGAGTAGGAGGAGATGGAAGGCTTTTCTCGTCTCCTCTCCCTCTCTCCCCTCTTCCTTAACCCTCTTTCTGACCCCTCCTACTTTCTTTCGTCAGCGCATTTATCCTTTTGTCTCAGCTTCGCTTATTTGCGTCTACTCTTTCTTTCTCTGACTCTCGCTGTCTTTCATTCTCTCTCTATCGTTTTTTTTTTTCTTTCTTTTTCTTTTCGCTCTCTCTTTTTCTATCTCGACCTTTCTTGTTCCTTTTCCTTTTTCTTACATTTTCCACCATCTCTCGCATTCCTTTTTATTCCTTTCGTCCTTTCCTTCTATCATCCTTTCGTTTCACCCTTCTTCCCTCCCTCTTCCCTTTCCTCTACCGTCCCTCCCTCTTTCCCTCCTGCCATCCCTCTCTCCCTCTCTCTCTCTCACCCCTCCTCCCTCTCCCTCTCTCCCACATTCCCCTCCACCCTCTCACCCCTTCCCTCTCTCTCCCTCCTCCCCTCCCTTCCCATCCTTCCCTCCCTCTCCCTCCCTCTCTTTCCCTCCCCCTCCTTCCCTCCCCCTCCCTCCCTCCTACCCTCCCTCCCCCTCCCTCCCTCCCTCCCTCCCTCTCACCCCTCCTCCCTCTCCCTCCCTCCCACATTCCGTTCCACCCTCTCAACCCTTCCCTCTCTCTCCCTCCTACCCTCCCTCCCCCTCCCTCCCTCTCTTTCCCTCCCCCTCCCTCCCCTTGTGCCGTACCCGAGGTCAAACTTCTGACCGAATCTCCCCGCTTGTGATCCCGTAAATCCGAAGGGCGGCTACGGGAGTCACAACAGAACTACGTGCGGGGATTTGGTCCTCAGCTTAGAACCCGCGACCTGCTTTCTGCCGCCCTCCTGTCTGTCTGTCTGTCTGTCTGTCTGTGTGTATGTTTGTATGTATGTATGTCTGGCTTTTTGCTGTTTGTGTACTTGTCTGGTTTTGTTTTTTGTTTTCTCTCTCTATTTTTCCTTCTTTCCTTCTTTTTTTTATGTCTTTCTTTCTTTCTCTCTCTCTCTCTCTCTCTCTCTCTCTCTCTCTCTCTCTCTCTCTCTCTCTCTCTCTCTCTCTCTCTCTCTCTCTCTCTCTCTCTCTCTCTCTCTCTCTCTCTCTCTCTCTCTCTCTCTTTGAACCCTCCAACAACATCTGCTGGAACCCAGTACCGCCCATTCCATGCCAAGTGCGCCGTCACACACACACACACACACACACACACACACACACACACACACACACACACACACACACACACACATCTACTTCAATCGCAGTCCAGGTCGTTTAAGATTCCTCGTTCTTACATCACTGCCATGGAAGTCCCTTAATATATTACCTACGAGCTTTCTGTTAATTAAAAATCATTCCATGGACGACCCTCTATCACTGTCTTGTACACTTTGTTCTATGCAAACGTATATCTAATAAGTCTTGTTCTCGCACAGAAGCAAGAACTTCTTTGTTCACTTTGTTCACTGTGTAAGCCTTCTTTGTTCACTATTTCTCCTGCAAGACGCGAGGAACCGGTCTGTTCTCGCTGTGAGGTAAAGGCCAGAATAGGGTAGACGCGCCAGAACATTTTAAAAGTTTTCGAGTCAGAAGAAAAGAAAATGCAATTTGCAACATAATTAGTAGACAAAATAAGGTGTTCGATCTCCTCTTTATGCCTTCGTCCTTTTTCTTCTCTTCCTCCCTCTTTCCTCTTTCTTCCTTCACTTTCTCCATCCTCCTTCTTCCTCACTTTCCCTCAGCCCCCTTTCTCTTCCCCTTCCCCAATCCTCCTTCCTCCTCATATCCCCTATCCCTCTTCCTTCCTCCCTCCCCCCTTCTCCTTCGCCATCCCCTTCTATCCATCCCTCCTTTCTCCTCCCCTTTCCCCTATCCTTCTCCCTCCCCTTCCTCTCCCTCCTTTCTCCTACCCTTTCCCAATCCCTCTCCCTTCCTTCCTTTCATCCCTCTCTCCCTCCCTCTCACCCTCCCACTTACCTCCCTCCCTTTCTTCCACTTTTCCTTTCTTCCCTTCCACCCTCCCTCCCTCCCTCCCTCCATCCCACCCACCTCCCTCCCTTTCCCTTCCCTCCTTCCAGGTGCTGACTCTGTATAAGACAAAGGAAACAGTTGGAGGGCAGTTTGTGGAAGCTGGAAGCAGGAAGAGGACGCTGGAGACAGTAGGAAGCTGCACTAAGGGGGATCGGTTTCTCTGCCGGTGAAAGCTGCAAGCGACAGTTAGCGTCACTCGTTAGATATATATACTTGAGGAAAGTTTGAGGTGTAAGAAGAAAGGTGGAGATAGGTTTAAGAAAGAGGATGAGTCGTGTTGGTGGTCTTATTAACTGGCAATTTCTATCGAGTATTAACTTAATTGGCGAGGATGATATTTGATTATATTGTTCTATGTTCCTTTTTGGCAGTGCCTGTGAAGGAGAAATGGCACTCCCTCACTCGTGTCCTTCTCACTCAGAGGGAAATTTAAGTTCTTGCTGTGTGTCGTCGCAAGACAGTGCAGTGACTCCAGGATCAAGGTGTGTGTGTAGGGGAGGAGGGTAGCGGTGATGGTGGAGAAGGAGGAGAAGGAGGAGGAGGAGGAATAGGAAAGAGAAGGAGAAGAAGAAGGAGAAAAAAAGGACGAAAAAAATTAAGGAGAAGAAAGAAAGGAAGAGGGAAGATGTAAAGAAGAGGAAGGCACGGGAGGAGGAGGAGGAGGAGGCGGAGGAGGAGGAGGAGGAGGAGGAGGAGGTGCAATGACCTCGCCAAAGTTCCGTAACATCCAGCGCCGCGGCCACTTCCATTGGCGAGGTCTCGTGGCAGCATATTCTTTGGCGCAGTGAATGGCACGGCCATGCTGCTCGCCACGTTAACGCATGCTTGCTGAGTCTCTTCAAGCACGCTTTGTGAAATGGAGTACATCTTGGGGCACGCAGGTCGTCCGTTTTGCTTTGAATTTCTACGTCTTCTGTTACATCCGACGTTGCGCTTGCTTGTGTCTTTCTGCTGTTCGAAACGATGGCTTTGCTGTTTTCGTCAGGCCCATTTGCTCGCCTTGCGGGGAAATGCTTTTGTCTTATGTTGTTTTTGTACATACTATTTTATCTAAAAGGTGGGTTGAGTAAAAGTAAATCCATAAATAAATGAATAGAACAAATAATAAACGAACAGAAAAATATATATAATAATAAATTAAAAAAAGAAAAAAACTTTCGCTGTCATTTCAAACCGTTTTTCTCCTGATAACTCTCTAGTCCTTCCTCGACCCTTTTCGTTATCCTGTTCTGCACTGTTTGCCGTTCCGTTCCGTTCCATTAACCATTCTGTCTCACATTCCGCCCCGTTCCCCGTTCCAGCTAGTAAAGCATACTATTTCGTCGCATTGTATGTTCCATTCCCCGTTCTCCCCGTCCCATATACCATTCCGTCTCACATTCTCGTCCCGTTCCACGTTCCGTACTGTTTGTCTCACGTTTCGCCCCGTTTCACGTTCCATCCAGTCAGGCACATATTTCGGTCCTGTCCCACGTTCCGATAAGTCATTTTCATGTTCCATCCCGTACCACGTTTCTCCCCTGTCCCGCATTCCACCTCGTTCCACGCCCCTGTCTCTGTCCCTTATTCCACCCCGTTCCACGCCCCTCCCCCCCCTCACTCTCTATCCCTCATTCCACCCCGTTCCACGCCCCCCCCCCCCCCCGCCTCACTCTCTATCCCTCATTCTATCCCGTCCCACGCCCCCCACCCAATCACTCTCTGTC
>NC_061858.1:26633316-26638316 GCF_019202785.1 Penaeus chinensis
TTATCGGCCCTTTCCAAAACACCACAATCTACCTCCACACTTTCCAGCGGATTCCACCCCCGCTCCTGCAGGCCTGTGCCAGGAGCACCAGCAGGTGACAGCAGCACCCCGCCTCTGAACAGCACGCCATCACCCGCACACCGACCAGAAGACCTCCGACCTAAATCCAACCACCAACACCACCACCACCACCTCCACAACCAACACCACCACAGCCGCCGCCTCCTCCGCTCCAGCACACCAAAGTACCCCCCCCCCCATCCAGCAACCAGCGCCACCCCCCACCGCCGCCGCCCACCCCCCCCACCCCCGCCCCGTCCCGCCCCCCCCTGTCTCGCGCCCTCCAACCCGCCAACCCCCCCAGTGCGAACGAAGCTTAACCTCCACCCCACCCAGCGCCCTGCCTGGCACGGACCTCTCCGCACGCATTAAGCCCTGTGACCTACAGAGGAAAAAGGGGGTGGGGGGGTGGGGGGTGGGGGGGGAGGGTGGCACGAGGGGAATTTTCAGGGGGGTGGGGGTGTGGCGGGGGACAAGGGGGGTGTCGAGGGGAGCCGGGGGGGTCGAGGGAACTCAAGGAGGTCGAAGGAAGGGGGGGGGGGGGGGGGGGGGGGCAAAGGGGGAACCCAACAGAAACACATTAATTTCTCCTTGTGTCCTAAATTGATCCAGAGGAGAAGAGGAGAAGATGGGGAGAAAAGAGGAGAAGGAAAGGAAGAAGATTAGCTAAAGAACGTGGGTGAGGAGAAAGGAGGGAGGGAGGGAAGGGGGCGGGCGGGAGGAGTGGGGCTCGAAATGGCTCCAGCTGGCGCTCGCGCGCCGCGTTGCGCTCCGCCCGCCCCCTCCGGTCGTCCGCTTGCGCGCTCCCTTGTCCGTGGCGCAGTGCCACCTTCGCGCGTCGCGTGCGCCGAGAGGGGAGGCAGACGCCAGCTCCCCTATGTCCACGCTCGCTCCCCGCTACGCCCACAGGCCCCCCCCTTTGCGCGCCCTCGACGGCGCTTCTCGTCGCGCTGCGCTCGTCTTCGTGCTCGAGCGTGCGCGCTCGCGCGCCGGCTCCGCGCTGCCCCCCCCCTGACTGTGGTGGTCGTCTCTGTCTCCTCTCGCTCGCTGTCCTTGTCCCCTTGCCGCGTCTCCCTCCGTCCCTCTCCTCTGCTCGCCCCGCTCTCCTCGTCCCTCTGCTGTCGGTTCCGCGCTCGCGCTCTCTCTGGCGTGCGCCCCCCCACGCTCAACTCGCGCGCGCTTTCTGCGCGCGCTCTGGCCGTCCCTGTCGGGGTGCGCGGGCGCTCGGGCCGACTTGCGCACTCTCTCCTCTCTCTGTCTCTCTCTCGCTGTCGCGCTTTCTCTTCTCTGATCTCTCCTCTCTATCTTTCCTTTTTCTCTTTCTCTCTTTGCTTCTTTCCTCTCGCGAGCTAGCTCTACGTTGCCCTCATACCCTGCTCAACCCTCTTTCTCTGCCCTCCCCCTCTCAATCTCTCCCCTCCCTCACTTCCTCCCCACCCGCTCTCTTGCTGTTCCATTCGCTTCCTCGGATGGGCCTCGCCCCCTCTCCCGGCTATCTCTCTGCCCCGGGTCTCGCCTACCCACCAGGAATAACCCCACAAGTCACAACCCTCCCCCCCACCCCACACACAAACCCCCACAACCCCCCCCCAACACCCACCCCCTCACCTACAACCACACCCCCCACCACCCACCACCACCACACCACACTACCACACCAACCAAACAAACAAAAACCCCCCAAACACCAAACACAAAAAACAACAAACAAACCTCAAACAACCCCCCCCCCCCCCAACCCAAAAAAAAACCAAAAACCCAACCCCACCACCAACCCCCCCCCAAACCCCACCAAAAAACAAAAAAAAAAACACCACCAAACCCCAAAACCACTAACAAAACCCCCCCACAAAACACCCACAACCCCACAACCCCGAAAAAAAAACCACAACCAACCCCACCAACACCCACCACACCACACCCCTCCAACACACCCACACGACCCTCTACCCCCCACACCCACACACCGACACACCGTCAAAAGCAAACGACAACACCACTACCCACACCTATCCACGACACACCTCACTCCTCCCCACCCCAACCACCAACCGACCCCCACCCCACCCCACCCAACCCACACCCCCCTCCCCCACACCCCCCTACCACACTACACCAACACCAACACACCACTCATACACCACTCCACCACGCACACTACCACACCCACACTCGACTCCACACTCAGCCCCCACCACACACCCCACCACTCCTCCACAACACCCCACGACTCCCCACCCCCTGCCCCACACTCTCTCACTCCGAGATCCCCCACCTCCCCTCCCACTCCCCCCCACCACATCACTCCACACCCCCCTCCTCTCACCCACACCCCCACCCATACACCCCACCACCACCACACCTCCCTCCCCCCTACCACTACACCACACACGCCAACACCCATCACTCACACACCACAACCCCTCACCCCACGCTCCTCCGTCCCCAGCCACCTCACTCTCCTAACACCATCCTCTCCCTCCCCCCCCCTCTCACACCCTTCTCTCTCTCTCTCAACTCTCTCCCCCAACCTCCCCACCTCAACCTCACACCTCACCTCCCCTCCCCGCACCCCCACCCCACACCACCTCTCCCACACTTCATCACAACCACACCCACACCACAACCCTGACACACACACCCCCCACCCCACCCTCACACCTCCGCACACCACACACCACCCACCACCCACACCCCCACACACACCACCCACCAACCAACACACCACACCCACCCCACCCACACAACACACCCACACACCACCACACACCAACACCACACGATATATTAGAAAATGGTGTGACCACACCAACCCACACTACACACCCCACACCCACCCCCACACACACACACCCCACAAACCCCCACACAACCAACACCCCCACCCACACAACACACCCCACCCCTCCCACCCACCCCCCAACCACACCCCCCCACATCCCCTCATATCCGCGGCCTCTTTCCCAACTGCCCCCGCCCAGCCACCACACCCTCCCGACCCTTAACAATAAAGTACCTAAAATTCAGACCCCCCCACGTCAAACATATAACCCTCCCCCCAGTCAATGCTCCTGAGTCCCCAACAGAATCCATGACCCAAATGTGATAATAAAAAAAATAAAAACCGACATACATACAGAAACATATAAAAAGAGATTGATAAAAGTATGAAAACCCAACCTATGAGAGGATCCAGATATCTAGCCACAATATAAAGCAAGCCAAATGAGAAATATAGTTTAGAGATTGTAGATACTATGATTATATACATTATATAGAGACAGTTATGTATTGTTAGATATGATATCCACACATCAACCGAGATAAAGTAGCCTCCAATACATATCTACCAGCGCGATCAAGACATGCGAGCGTGACTCCCCGATTCGGCGCACCAACCCATTGCTAGAGAGGGCCGGGCGCGAGAGCGAGGCACCGGGACGTGAGCTTTACGGCTGGACGGCGCTCTACCGGGGTTTGGGTGTGGTTGTGGTGTTCCAGGCTGATATAGATAGAGGAGTAGGATGGTTGTGGGTGCTTCCGTTTGCCCATAACCCCTCAATCGCCACACCGCGGGGGAGCCCCGGCGAACAACCCCCCTGCGCAAGCCTACAGCAACACCCCACCCCGATACTTATTAAATCCGACCCCCCAGCTAACCCACACACTACCCCCCGTATCTAACATACAAATAACTTAACCTTCCCAAACCTCCCCTCCCCCAACACCCCTCCCTACCTCTCACCCCCCCACCCCCCAACCACCCAAATCCACCCCCCAAACCTCCCTCCCACCCCCACCCCCCCTCCCCCCTCCACCCACCCAACCTACACCCCCCTCCCCACACACCCCCCCCTAACACTCCAAGCAGCCAAGTGCACACGCAAGACCCCAACCCCCAGCGGCTTAAACAACCACACCACAAACCTGGTACACGATCACGCCAATTATACACACGCATCAGACTGGGAACAATAACAGCAAAATAGCCCCTCACCGGACCCCGCACGCACCTCATCAGCCAACCAAAAACCAACCACCACCAACAACCAGTTCCCCCAGTCTGAGCTGAGAGGCAACGGAGTTACGTATAAAGTCTGGATCACACTATAGATCTATACCCCCTGTGTTTATTCCCACTCTAATCTTTCTCTCTCTCTCCTCTCTCCCCTCTCTCTCTCCTCTCTCTCTCTCTACTCTCTCACCTATCATCCTTCTCTCTCTCTCTCTCTCTCTCTCTCTCTCTCTCTCTCTCTCCTCTCTCTCTCTCCTCTCCCCTCTCTCTCTCTCTCTCTCTCTCTCTCCTCTCTCTCAGAAAAAATATAATTAACTTGGATATACTCTAGTTTTCCGCATAAAAAGAGGAAAAAGACGAAGAAGAGGAGGAAGAAGGCGAAGATGAAGAGGAAGAGAGAATAAAACAATAATAAATATCATAGATGAAAAATAAAACGCGGTCTTCCCTTCCGTCGCGTCGTCCCCCCCCCCCCCCCCCCCGTCTACTCCCTGCCAATCAAATGCCGACGTCTATCAATAGCGGATTTATGCATTGATTGATTCTCCCTCATTAGAATAAAAATAAAATATATGTTGACCTGGGATGTCTGTTTTGACCTGACCCTCCTCCCCCCCCCAGCCTTGAAACCCCTAACTTTTATAAAATAATCACCCTTACCATCCCCCCAAAATCCCTTCTCTCTTTCCTTTCCTTCGTTCTCTTATTATCCTCTTTTCCTAACTCCTCTTACTCCTCCTCCTTCATCTCTCACCTTCTTTCTCCTTCTCCTCCTCCTCCTCTTCTTCTTAATTTTCCTCCTCCTCCTCCTCTTCCTCATTTAACTCCTCCTCTTCTTCTTCTTCATTTTCCTCCTCCTTCTCCTACTTCTCCTCCCTTCCTTCCTTTCATCCTTCCTTCTCCTCAAGCTTTCATTCTCCTCCTC